>NW_019233555.1:132700-135668 GCF_002742605.1 Olea europaea var. sylvestris
AAAATTTTGGAATTATGTGAAAAATATTTATTGTGAGAATGTGTAATTGAAAATGAATATGAGAAAAAAATAATTTTAAAGGAACAGTTACCAAACAAAGGCTAAATAGACACACCACATTAAACTGTAAATCATTAAATATGAGCAAATTTATCACTTATATTTATTTAATTTTTAAAAATTTTCTAAGAAATATGAAGTTGAACAGAAAACCTCCTCCAAAATTGTGTGAAAAAAGATCTTTCTACCTTTCTTCCACATTGTCACCTTTGCACCATGATGAAATGATTTGTAATGTTTGACAAAATTTAAATTATAATTTAAATTAATTTAACATACATTTATCCAAATATTTAGTAAAACAAACAAGTAATATCCGCATATATCTACATATTTCGGAAGATCCACATATTATAAGACGAAGGGGGATGTAGCCCAGCCCAGCCCTGAAGCAAATTGGGTTGGGAAAAGTGGTAATTACACCCATTACCTTAATTAAATTCGTAATACCATTATTACTTTCCCTTCTTTTTTATTTCAGAAAATACTGCATTTTAAAAGTAAAAATGCAAAGTCATAAATCAAATCCAATACAATGTTTCACGCATAAAAATCTTGGAAACCTTTTTCACTACCAAAATCCTTCCATTCTTGGAGGATTTTTTTTTTTTTTTTTTTTTTTTTTTGGGTCCCAAATTAGAATATATCTCTGTTTTATCCTCCTCAATCCAATTTTTATAATATCCATAATCTCTATGTTAATCTTTGAAGCTGAAATCCCCATATTTCTTTTCGTTTTTACACCAATTTGTGAAAATGTATTTTTACGTATTGTAGAACTCAAATCATTTTTATGGCATATCGGGGGAGGGGAGTAGGCAAGTCTACTTTGGTGAAGATTTGAATAATGGACTCAACAAGATGACACGAGCAAAACTTTTTAGTGTTATAATATGGGATACATCATCCACAAAGATGAACTTGAGAAGAATTTAGATACAAATTGTTGAAAGGTTGAATTTGCAAGTGTAGGAGGAGGAGTGTGAAGTAAGAGTTGGCATTCGACTGCATGAAAGGCTTGGGGATATTTTGTTAGCACACAGGGCAAGTAGTTAGGCATAAAACCTTTAGCCGAGGCAATTGCCAAGGAATGTGGTGGCTTAGCTTTAGCTATCATTGTCATTGAAGCATGTGTAGGGGAAAAATCAATTGTTGCACTTCATAAATCATAAGGATGCCCTAAGCACCTTGCAAAAGCTAGTCCCTTTATAAAAGGAATTGAAGATAAGGTAAATTATACCTTAAAATGGAGATATGATTCATTGCATTACGAGCATATCAAATGTTGTTTTCTGCTTTTCTGTTTGTATCTAAAGGCCTCGACAATTAATGTATGTGAACTTGTTTGATATTGATTTTTAAAGGTTTACTCGATTAGATGGAGTGCTAAAGACACTGATATGGAATCCCCAATCTTCTCTTGGAAAGAGTTCAGCCAAGAACTAACCGAACTGTAAGGCAACAAAATCGATGGAGATAGTTGGACTAAAGAATGAGAAATTGGACAGATTTGTGCTTTTAGTAGTTTGTACAGATTTGGGAGTCTAGCTTCTTATCATTTTGACATACCATTGTTATGTTCTATTGGTAAATGGTATTGATAATTTTGATTTTTAATGTTAATTTGTTGATGTCAATTCTTTTTTTTTTTTTTTTTAATTCTGTTGACCAAGAGAAATTATTAAAGATTTTTTCCTCTGCATCAATTAGACTTGTGTTGCTTATACGTAACATCATTCGTGATTATTAATTCCCTCATGGTGCAATCTAATAATGCCAAGTTTCCAAATTTCATTACTTGTATCTTAGATGTGTGTTATTTCACACTGTACAATATATTGTTTTTATCATAAACGTCGTAGTGAAGTTGGGCATTCTGTGCGATCCAAAATGTTAAATAAGATTCGATGTTAATCACAATACTGGTGTACAAGTTCATCAATAAGTTTCTCATTACCAATTCCATGAAAGAGTCTCTCAACATCTGAAAACACTTTTATTTAAACACCAATTATGGAACTTGGTAATGAATAAACACAGCTGTTTTGCACAATATCATTTCGCAAGTCCATCGCATGAGATTACACCTGATTGTTAACGGAGACTTTTACATAAATCATTTTGTTAAGTGCGAGATATAAACCGTCTACTTAAAAATCAATCAAATTGTTGTTTTCATAACCAGAAGAAAAAAAATTGAACTTCCTCTGCAAATCATGGAAATTACAGTTAATGGCAACCTCATTTGTAGAAGCCAAAAATTCACTGGCATAGTACATGTCAATGGGACTCTATATTGCACCATAAATGATGGATCCAATAGTCCTGCAACCCCAATTTTCCCTAGTAACTTGCATCATATTTCAATATGAAAGAAACCCCCAATCAATGTGTCCTTCTCTACATGACTAATAAATAAATTTATAATTTTAGACGAGATAATTTACCTATGTGATGCAAACTAGAGTTGATTGTAATTTATGCAGGTGTTTCAGTATAACTAGTTGCTAGCCTGCAAATCCGGTAGCCTGTAATAATGCAGCTGTAAGGTATGATATAACGGTGATAACTTGAAATGCAACATTGAATATAGTATTTTAGTCTTGCAATGTAGTTGTCAACATACATCTTCCCCAACTGCAATGCAATCCTGCCATTAACTGGATGCCTCATTACGCCATTAAATCAACCAGTTATTGACATGGAACCCAATCCAACTCAAACCGTTTGTATGTGAATGTCAAAGCCATCAAATCCACCAACTATTTTGAATTCTCATCTTAGACTTGATACAAGAATTATTTGATATTGATACATTTTGCCAAGTAAGGTAAATAGTCACACAATCAAACATGTTCATGTTATATCTCATATTTCATAAAAATTTGCAGGAGACGTTCAAACATGG
>NW_019233555.1:135707-173717 GCF_002742605.1 Olea europaea var. sylvestris
AGAGGGGAGAGGGGGGGGGGGGGGAACAAATACACAATTATATGCAATCAGTGTTAAATCACATTACATGGCAACAAGTAATAGTTATCACAGAATACTATCTATTCATTTGCTGGAAAAAGAAAAGCTAAAATCATAACAACTTCAATTTTTATTTTATTTTTTATTTTTTGTGATCATGAGATGAAGAAGATGAAAAATTATAGTGCTACATTCAACATTGTTAAGGTGATTTTCCATAGATATTTTTTAGAAAGAGAGATTAATTTGGAGTTAAATTAGATCTACTTAATCTATGCCTTCTTTAAATTCGTCAATTACATTGTATAATAAATATTTATAAAATGCAATACGAGTAATTAAAGGAAGTAGTATTTTCAGTTATATTTTATATGGTAAATAGTGTATTATGTATATAAAATAGTATGTAGTATTTTATAAAATAATATAATTTTGTTGGGTAGATTTGAATTTTTTCCTTTGTGAAAAATGAAAAAATTAGTCTAGATTCATACTGAAAATGAAAAAGAATAAAAATTTAGCTCTGTTCAAAAATTAGTTTTAGCCCAACTAACTTCTTTCCCAATCCAAGCTCAATGTTGAATTATTCAAATTTAACTCAAGACTCTAAAACAATTACGTATTTATTTTATTCACACACTTGATACACAAATAATTCATTATCAAATTAGATATTTTATTTCATATATACACAACTAAGTTTAAAGATTTATCTAATAATCGAATTAGTTTATTACATAACAAATATTTTTTGTTGATTAAAGTAAAGATAAATGACTTATCTTAATAGTGTAAAATGCCACGTGTTTGACTAAGCTTAAAAGCAATAAAAAAATTTCTAATATATTTTTAATATATTACTTATTTACACCTTGTTTGACTCACATTATTTAAAAAATTACATTTTTAAACAGTGATTTGATATCGTTTCAATAACACATTATTCAACAAAATGATATCGCACTTAAATCCAAAAATTTTCCTTATTTTTTAACCACACATTATTTATCAATACGCAATCCAAAAATGTATTCTTATGAAAATCATGTGGCTCAGACAAGGGCTTATACTTATAAGTTAAAAAATTATTTATTTCGTTCATGAAGTTGATGTTATTATTAAAATAAGTAATATGCTCTATATTTAATTATATTAGTTAAAAATATAGTTATTAGAACTTTGTCATGAATGTTTAAAAACATCTTCCGACTCACTTTATCATGATCATCATGGACTCGTGAGTTTAACCTTTTAAACTAAATCTCATGTGGCATAGAACATCTTTCATGGTATGAGTTCATTAAAAAAAATTAAATTAAATTTTAGCCTCATCTTAGCATATATTTTTGGCTCTGTCCTTATTATAAAAACTCAAATTTTAATTTAAGCGCTCTTAAACTTCTAAAAATTTTTAATATTTACTTTGATTGGAGAAAAAAGGCCCTTCTAAGAAATTCATTAAAACATTTAATATTGTACATACCACATCAAACATGTCGTTAAATATAGATACTCGTAAATTACAAACATCATTTCATTACGTAGAACTAAAAGTATGGTACATGGATCACAATCCAACATTCGTAAAAGTATGGTACATGGATCACAATCCAATCCTCTCTAAAAGGCACTCTAGTTGAAGATTAGACACGAACACTACATTTTTTTGAAAAAGTTTTAAATTTCCAAAACAAATAGTAATTTTCAGTTTTAATTTTTAATATTATAAAAAATTAAATCTCACAATTTAGATTGTAACTTATACTTAAATATGATTTATTTTCTTGAATGTGGGGGTTGAAATTCTCCGTATAAAAAGGAATGATTTTCATGGGATTAAACATAACATGAAAAGATAATTTCATAGAATATTTTCTACACTTGTATACTATTTTCTATGGTTTTGACGACTTGATAAGGTTTCATTCACTTATCTCCCTATAATCGTGCTCACACTACTAGAAAACTCGGCTTCAGCGACGAGAAAATCCCTTGCTCCATGATTTTAGTTGGTAAAAAGGCTTTTACCAACAAAAATGATGAAATTTTTTTGTTCAAAACAATAAACATGAATGGAATGGATGAGATTGGAACGAAAATGTAGACCAGTGGCAGCCAATTAAGCTCATGCGACCATGCGATCGCATGGCCTATTACCGAAACTACAGGCCCTTCGCTAGCATGAACCATGCGGTCACATGGTAGTTAAATCCGATCGTCATATCATTTTTTCGACGATTTTTCGATTGGTTTTTTGGCAGCTTTTCATTTGTTTTGGCACCACTTCGTATGGCCTCGTTCCATGACTATATATAGGTGGTTTTTGATCATAAGAGAAAGATGGAAAAACACTTGATTATATTATGATCATGCCATTAATTCCACGGTAGAAAAGTAAATGCTTCTTCTTCCATATTCAATTTCCCTTGTGTTATTCAAGTTCGAGTGGAGAAATGCTTGCACTTTTGTGTTTCTCTACACCAAGACTTGATTAATCCTACAAATTGTTTATCGCAAGACCCTTTAAGCACCAATATTGTTATCGAGAGGAGGCAAATATCGTTTGAGGACAACGATATAATGTCGTGTTTAAGCCTTCATTTTTATCATATTTTTTTATTCATCTTCATCTTCATCTTCATCTTCATCTTCATCTTCTTGATATTATCTATCTTGGTTCTTCTCCATTTTCCCCGGTGTTAAAAATTTTCCTATAATCTCAAACAACATAGGCGATGGAGAACAAAAATCATTTTGGCCAGATCAAGTTGATGAGATCTAGATTTTGGTTGAAACGTTCAATGGGACGAAACATCACGTAAAGGCAAGTATGAATTCTAAATCCGAATTTAATACCGGTATCGAAACACTTCATTGGAAAAAGAAATCTGGAACGTTTGGAAAGAAATGATTGAATCCAATTTACTGCAAATGGAAAAACTCCAGATAAGTGCTATATAATTCATTTAATTCAATAAATGATGGATGAAAATTCTATGGTTGAATAGCCAAAAATACCTGCCTATGTGTGTCAAAGACCATGATTTTTGAACCTTTTCGATGTGCATACTTTCCCTGGATAAATTGGACCAGAATTTTGCTCAATCTATTCCTGACACATGTTACTGGAAAAGGACAAAACTCACTAAATGAACATTGCTTGATGCATGAATTGTTTGGCAGTTAACTGTCCTCATTTGTGAACAGGCATGAGCATGTTTGATCGGCCAACCGTTGTGTTTACATCTTTGTTGAATATGAATTTGAAAAGTGCATGAGTTTGTTAAAGATGAGATAATCTATTTGTGTGTTTATAGTTTGAATAAATGTTCAAACATTAATAGTCTTTTAATTACATATATGCCTATAAATACGTTTGCATTTAAAGATTAGTAATGCATATGTTTTGTTGAAGGAAATATGCATTTTTTCATGTATCAGTAACTACTTTTAGTTAATTGACAATTAAATGCAATTATAAGTTTAAATGAAAGTGCACATCCTTTCACCTATGTCCGTTGCCTACATGATGAAAATCTGGTAAATTCTTTGCTTGGCATAAAACCTGTTTCTATTGGTAACTTTAATCATCTATTCTGATCCCTACTGGTTGTCAATTTCTTTGGGAATAAATGACATTAAAGAATTGTATCCTTTCCATTGAAATCCATTAAAGGGTGTTGATCAATAAATTATTGATTTAAAACAGTTTTATTAAATGATGATTCTAACAAGAAAAGTTGCTAGAAATAATGAACGAAATCATGAGAACTTGACTGTACATAAATGGCTGCATGTGTTTACTTACATTAAATTTATTAAAGTGAGTGGAAAATATGGGAAAGAGAGAATCAAGTAACGGTCTAATTGGTTAATTTTGGATTGGTTCTTTTGGTGCTTTTTCCATATTTATTGAGAAAATAAAGCATGACAAATTTGTGACTTGTTCTAGTAGAAAGTTCTTGCGAATTATTAAGACATGGAAACATCTTATAGAGCAAAATTTCAGAAATTTTATTAATATTTTCTGATGCAATTGAGTTTATTTGGAATTTGGTTCTTATTTTGTACACGCATGAAATATAGCACACATATGTGCTATGTAGTTAAATTACCCCTATTTATTTATATGTTGAGGATTCGTGTTTCTATATTTCTTAATTTTTATGGCAAACAAATGACACAAAAAAACTAAAAGGACCAATAGTTTAACTAGTTATAAAATGTGAAATTATTCATGTCAATTATTGGAGATGGGTTTTATAAATTAATATTATTAAATTTAATAAAAGAAAATTCTGTAATATTATTTTGAAATTCGCAGTTACAAAAATTGTGATGCCTTCTCTTGTACAATTCAATTACTCTTTACCATTGTTAAATCTTAATGTTAATTAACCATATTATCATCCGAATGATAATTTCATTATGGAAAAGAAGTTCCAAAAGTTAAATGCTATTAAAGATTTTGATATAAGTGTGCTAAATATTCATAATCAATGTCATCAACTTGATGACCACGATGATGGTAATTTAATATCGTCATTCACATGTGTGATATATCCTAGGAGTGAATACAATCAATAATCTCATTAAAGGGCTCATGAGTCACATGAATTTTTATGTGGTGTCAAAATTAGTTTTCGATTACTTCAAATGAAAATGAGGCGAAGGATGTAGAGAATTTTAAAGGAAAAATTCATAGTGTAATGACCAGTAATTACAATGCATTTTCTTCTATTTGCTTAGACATATTGGTGATTATATACGCTGTAAGAAAGAAAATGATGTACATTAATTCATGATAGAACTGCATAGTAAATGTATTATTTGACTTGCCTCAAGATAAACTCTACAAAGTAACATTCTCTCAGTTAGTCAAATATCCTTGAGATGGGGAGGTGTTTAAAATTTTAGATAGATACACCTTATATTTTGTTATTATTCTTAGTGGTAAAATTAATATTTTGAGTAAAGTGTTCAAGTTAAATCTATAGATTTGCAGGTAAATACAAGAATTGAACGAATGCATCTGTTTGCACGTGTTACTAGAAAATCAATTTCTAAATTTCATATGTTCATCTTATTATAATTAAATGTGTATTATTGATATTTTAGAAAATTAAAATTTTTGCAAATGTGTATAAGTGTAAGCAAAGAATAAGAGCTTGCAAATATTGATGGTATCGAACTATTGACTAAGAGAGACATAAATAAATTGTAGTCTGAGATGGACATATATAAATCATTGAGGGGGATGGGATTAAGCCCATAAAGGAGCCATCTTCGAGAGTAACCTAATATTTGTGATTGGAGATCCCCATGAAGAAGGTTCAATGAGGTAGAAACAACCAGTACTGCTGACTTTTAATAGCACTGCTTATATTGTGCTCATCCATATGACGATAGTGTTAACAATAATGTGATGTTAGAAAGGGTTTAACCCTGAATGAATATCGAGGTGACAATTCTCACGAGGTATAGATCACACATACTCTTAGAGGACTCACCTATGTAAGAATTGCCATGAGGTCGTGGCTATGAGATTGGGCTATTCTCTAGAGACTCTTACTAGAATCGAGATTAGAGCGAATGGTCATTAAGAGCGCTACCTGCTATGAAAAAGAGCCTAAATTGATACAGTGTGTGGAACAATTGAAATTTGGCTAAAAGTGCCTAATTCAAGGCTTATTCCATTATGGCTCCCTCAAATAAAAATTGTTATCACTAAGTGAGCTTCAAGTCCAAAACATCTATTGCACTATATTATGTTGCCACATATAGTTATATATTTTGGATCCTTATCTATAGATGCACATATTTGGTGTAGCTAAAAATAAAATTTTTAGTAGATTTTGATAAAAGTTAATGAAATGGGTGATTGAAAAAATTAATAAAAATTGTGGGTCCCATAAAATATATGGTTGAAAATAAGTGTTAAAAAATGGGGAGCACACAACGACTATGTCTTACAATTTTTAATAAAATATCCGTATTTATAGAATGGATCTTGACATACTATACAATGTATATAAGTTGGCAACTTGAAAGATTATGTATCCCATCGACTTTATTTAATCCTTTTATTCTTTAGTTGTGTGTTGTTGTTTCATTATGCCTACATTGATTATTACTTGATTTGACTTTAATTGTCGTGTTGTTCCAGAAAAGAAAATTAGCATTGAGATCATTTAAGAGTAGAAACACACATATTTTGGTTGCGAAAGATGTGGCAACTCATGATCTTACTATTGCTTGCTAACGTAATCACATATAAAGGGAGGTCGAAATTCTCCTGTTTCTATAGGATAAAGACCAGGTGGTGTTTTTCTCTGGGGAGGAACGACCTCGCAATCTACTTACTACAATCTAAAAAACTTTGATATTCCCAATGTATTGATGATTATGTACACCAGATTACACATATAGGTCACGCTAGGAAAATATGACTGGCTACCAATTTCTTTTAAGAAGAACAATTCATCACTTACAAAGCCATTAGCCAATTTGATCCAAGATACCAATCAAAAGGTACCTATTGGTTGATCCGGTTTGCAAGCCGAGCTCCATATGGAGGTAAAAATAGACGTGGTGGTGCGCATTTTGGTGTTCGTGATTTTAGAAGAACTAACTCTTATAATCGGAGTGGGGGAAACACTAACAGTGATGGTGGTAGAAATAATGAGAATTATAGTGGTAGGAAATATGGTTCTAGGATGACTAGAGATTAGGATTAGTGTTCTACAGTACCTTTCAAAAATATTTTGTTTCAAGGTATATAAGTTTTATACTAGAATCCTAGGATTTTGATGTTTTGGACAATGAAAAAAGTTGTAGGGTACATTTGAAAATGCCCATATTAGTAGGATGGCTTTATTCTTGAAGATGAATTTTTTCTGCTGTACATGTTTGCCTTTAGTTAAGTATTGGTTTGTATCTTTACAGTATTATGTCTCAAGAAAATAGCACAATTGTTGTTACTGGACTTATAAGTGTCCATGAAAACGATACAAGCGACATTACATGAATTATAAGCTTTCATTAGAATGGCACTAGTGCTCTTGTTAAACTAATAAGTACCTATGAGAATGGAACAAGTGTCATTGCTAGACTAATATGTGTTCATGAGAACGAAACAAGTGTCGTTATAGGATTTATAAGCTATCATGAAAACGATACAAGTGTCGTTACTGAATTGATAATATCCATGAGAATGACACGGTGTCATTAATGACTTTATAAGCATCCATTATAATCTAGGTCATTTTATTTGTTCTTTATCACACGGTCAATATTTACGTCTTATATACGTTAGAAGGCCCATTATTTGAAGTCGTTACGTTGAAAACAAATCAAAATATAAGAGAAAATAACAGAGCAGCACAAGTGCCTTTACCGAGATTAAAAAGAACCTTGGGTCGTTCTATCTATAAACAAGAGTACGAGCAGCCATGACCCATCTGAGTCCCAATAATCAATCAATTGAACTCATCAAATTCTAAGATGGACATGTCGCTTACAAAGTTTAAGAGATATGATCATTAGTTATATTTTCTAACGAATATAGATAATAATTTGTGATTTCACCAACTCGTATCATATAATCTATGTCAATTCTACCGCTATTTGTCACATAATCAACATTTTAGAATTTTTTAAGTTAGGGAGTCCAATGCTTGAAGTCGTTGTGGTGGAAAAGAAGCAAAATATTGGAGAAATCATCAGAACGGCACAAATACAATTAAGCAGGCACTACCCGTTCGAGTCTTGATAATCGATAGGCAGAACTCATTTAAGTTGCAAAACGAACATGTCGTTTACAAAGTTTGAGAGATATGATCATTAATTATATTTTTAAACGAATGTAGATAACAACTTTTAATTTCATCAAGTCGATATCATATAATTTATGTTAATTCTACCATTATTTGTCACATAATCAATATTTCCGACTTTTTAATTTAGGGGGTCCAATGCTTGAGGTCGTTGAAGTGGAAAAGAAGCAAAATATTTGAGAAATCATTAGGACGGCACAAGTGCCATCAAACGTTATTTGTGCCATCCTATCTATAAACAAGACTACAAGTAGCCATGGCCCATCCGAATCCGATAATCGGTAAGCAAAAATCATTTAAGTTGCAAGACGGACATGTCGCTTACAAAGTTTGAGAGATATAATCATTAATTAAATTTCTAACGAATGTGGATAATGACTTGTGATTCACCAACACGATATCATATAATCTAAGTCAACTCCACCGTTATTTGTTACATAATCAATATTTCTGACTTTCTTAAGTTGGGGGTCCAATGTTTGAGGTCATTGGGGAAGAAAAGAAGCAAAATATTGGAGAAATCATCAAAACGGCACAATGTCGTTAAAAGTAACTTGTGCCTTTCTATTTAAAAACAAGAGTACAAGCAGCCGCGATCCGTCCAAGTTTTGATAATCGATAAGCTGAACTCGTTTAATTTGCGAAATGGACATGTCGTTTACACAATTTGAGAGATAAGTCCATTAATTATATTTTCTAAAGAGTTTAGATCATGACTTGTGATGTCACATATTCGATATCATATAATCTATGTCAATTCTACCAATATTTGTCACATAACCAATATTTTTTACTTTCTTAAGTTAGGGACTCCAATGCTTGAGGTCGTTGAGGTGGAAAAGAAGTAAAATATTGGAGAAATCAGCAGAACGGCACAAGTGCCATTTAGCGATACATGTGTCTTTCTGTCTATAAACACGAGTATAAACAACCACGACCCGTCCGACCCCCAATAATCGATAAGTAGAACTTATTTAAGTTGCAAGATGGATATGCCGTTTACAAAATTTAAGAGATACGCTTATTACTAATCAACATGAAACAAGAAAACAACACAAATGCAGTTATTGTTATGAAAACGACACAAAGTGTCGTTAAGTATGTAAACACGATATAAATAATTGATACTATGTATATTTTGAAGTTAATTTATTAAATAAATAATATTTAATTTTTGAACATGATTTCTATATTTTTTAGGCAAAATACTCAAAACGACACCAATGATGTTTTATTATAACAAAAAAATATATCTTCATCAATTATAAGATAATGACAAAATCAATCGTTTCAAACATTATAAATAGTTTGCATTTCAAAATTACAAAGGCAACATATCATAAGACTACCATTATTTTTCAATATTGCAAAAGCATCACATCATAAACCACAAGACCAGCAAAGGTGCCTTTTTGTCTTCATCGTCATATCTTTTGTTGAGTGGAACATGATCTGCGCAAGTGATGCTGTTATGCCCTATTTTCAAACACCTACTACATTTACGAGATAGAACATAACAGACAGGGCCGGGCCTGAAATTTATGAGGCCCTAGACAACAAATCGTTACGAGGCCCTTAAATATAATTTTTTTAGTAAGCATAGAAATATCTTTAATATCAATTATGATAAATTCAAATTCAATTTCTCTATAGCTTTTAAAAAATGAAATGGGAACTTTTTTATTTTATATATATATATATATATATATATATATTGATTCTTTTTTTCTTTTTCTTTTTTTGGGTAGATCTTGCCATCTTGGTAGATAGAAAAATACAACAAAATATATTACTAGGCAATAGTTTAATTATAGATCCATTTTATTTCTTAAACAAGAATGTAAGTTAAATGACCCAAGTAATTTGGGCCTCTTATTTAGACCAATATTGTTGTTGTATTTTAAAGAGCTAGAGATTCAACCCAAAAAAACAAGGTAGTATTTTGTTGGGTCTTGGAGTTTCAATTTTTCTTTTGAAGCCCCTTCAAGTTGGAGGCCCTAGGCAATGGCCTTGGTGGCCTTGGGCTAGGGCTGGCCGTGAAAACAGATGACGATTACAATTTAATTTTACATGGAAGATACTGGCAATAGTGTTGTTGTACACTAGAGATAATTACTAGAGTGTCGTTACCGTCAAATAGTTGCGATCAACACAAAAATACACCAAATGCGAAAATAAAATCAACTAAAATATCATTTCATACTATATTCAACAATCATAGTATCAATGTACATGAGATTTCTTAAAATACATTTCTTTTCTCTTCAAATATAATACAAATTTTGATGTAAATAATATAAAAATAAAATTTCTTGTTCAAATACTCAAAATATTGGAAAAGATAGGTGAAGATTATAATGAATAACAAAATTTTAGGGTAGCAAGTACAGGGAGAGCACGTCGATTCATTGAGAAAATGAATTGAGGAATTTGATTGAATTGAAAGGGTTGTCTGGGTCATTTTCATGGTAAGGAAGTTTTTGGACATTTGATATTATATGTTTATTGTATTTTGTAATTGAAGGCTATTTTGATCAAAAAATATTGAAAGAAGGTTATTTAATCAAATATATTGTTTAACTGAGATATTTAACAAACTCTCCCAATTTTAATTTTGTCATACAGTTTAAAACCTGGTTTTTTCGAACTAGAATACTCATTTAAGAAATATTTATTGTCTTAACAACTCTGACAATGTTTAAATTAGGATTTTAGAGATTATTTCAGTATATTCTTATTTTCTATAATTATTTTATAATATAAAGAACAATTTTAAAATATAACATTTGTTGATTCCAGCAATTTAGTAAAAATGTGATCATCATCCCATATAACTTTACTACGTACAAAAAATTAAAAAAAATTTATATATTTTTTTTATAAGAAAATCACAATTAAACTCATAACAGTTACTTTAGTTTTTAAGTAGGTAAAATATTAATATAATTATAAATATTTTTGTAGCTTTTTAATTGTTTTGACTCAGCAATATATGATAAATTGTGTTCTTGATTGAATGGAAACATATTCCACTTACTCGACTGCTATAGATGTAAAGAATTTATAGTTTTCCGGCAATATGTTATATTATTTCTTCAAGTTTTTCTAAAAAAATAAAGTTTCTTTGATTTTCTCGAAATAAAAATAGTTTCACTAGAATAAATTAACACCTCTAAAACTGTGAACGTAATTCACCCAAGATGTTTTTGACGGTCCATATTATACCCATATTTCTAATGACCAATTTGCCAAAACAAAAAGCATGTTTACTAGGAAAAATGGTAGATTAAATAGGCAGTCAAAACTAGAAGAGTTAAGCCAAACGACCTGCGAGGATGACCTCGCAGGTGATCGTGCCCTCACATGCCTCGGCGTGGGTCCATCATGAATAAAATAATCCCGACCCCTCATGTGTGTGTGTGTGTTTTGTCAATCCCGTGGTTATCAATGCGGGCACTGTAATCCAGCCCAAACTAGAAACACTTTCATTGGGACCATGTACTTGGTTAGAAGCGAAGTCGAGGAAGCACTAAAATAAAATTTTAAATAAAAATCAAATAATTTTTCGTTTTTAACACATTTTTTTCTTAGGAAAAAGGGATTTGGGCCTAACTGGTCTGGGCTAGCCCAGGACTAAATCCGTCTATGTACTCGATGATCTTTTAACCTTACCAATTTCTATGATAGGAATTTTTTAGCACTTGGTATCTCACATTTCAATGTGATTCTTCAACCAAAATTATGCTAATATGTCCTTCCTGATATCAATCTCATGTGATGTGGCAATTGATAGGGTATGAATCTGAATCATTTCGAGTGATATATAGCATTATTCATTTTCAGTGGTAGACTCCCAAGTTATGTAGGCTGCACCTAATCAATTACTCTAACCTCGTCTAGATTTTAATATAAGTAATTTTATATATAATTATTAGTGTTTAATACTAATTTACGTGATGTGATGATTTAAGCCCCCCTTTTGGTTATATTGAAAATCTAAATTATAATCTAAGTCATAATCAACAATCAATTTTAATCATATGTTTTATGGGATCCACAATTTTTCAATCACATGTTTTATCAACTTTTATTAAAATCTACTAAAAAATTTATTTTTTATTTTTATTAATGTTAAACAAATTGGGGCTAAATGATAAAAACAAAATGTTTTACTATAGTGAGCAGGATAAAATTGTCTACCTCTCTGCCTATGATTTAATATTTTAGTAGCAATTTCCTGTCTGTCTACCTCTTTTTGTAATAGTTGCACAACTTAGCCTTTAAGAAATTGTTCTCCTGCCTATTGTGAGTAGGATAAAATTGTTCACTCATTGATATAGAGTAAAATCTTTAATTATGGTTCATCTCCAAACGTGAGAAACTTAAGTGAGATTTTTTTCAATAGTGCTCTAAATAGGTCCCACAAATTGACTGACTTTTGGGAAATTTATCCCAAATTTTCGTAAAAATCATGACCCCAATTTTTTTTTTTTTTTTAACGAGGTATCCCAGCTTACGTCAGACTATATCCTCGTCCCTGAACTTCCGGCCCCTCAGCAGCTCAGGGAGGTAAATCGCGGGATGTGCCCAAGTTGACCAGGATTCGAACAGTCTTTATACTCCTGGCCTCAAGGGAGCCTCCTCCATGGTTATTACATCACCAAACTGCTCCAACCCTTCATCTGGTTCTTACAACACTCAACTGCTCCAACCAGGAATCATGACCCCAATTTTATTTAGTCTCATCATGGAGTAAAAGTTTTATTGGTAGCAATTTAAAAATTTTCAAGTGTTAGGTTAATGATGATTCTCGTGCTTAAAATATTATCAATTAGGACAATGATTGAGAGAACTAACTATAAGTAATAATTAATTACTTCTTTGTATAAGTTTGTAGTAGGAATACGATAAGAAAAGATTCTTTATTAGCCAAGACAAAATTTAGGTAGAGAAAGAATTGAACGTGGTCCCTCAATCGTCGAAAGATCTGCAACTACACATGAAGATGTTGAAGATTTATTTTTGAGATTCGTGTAGCAAAGATTAACAATAATCTGAATTATTTTTTTAATTTATTGTATTGAATTTGGTGATATTTTTTTAATTCTTTTATTGTTTAATTTAGTAATTAATTATGAGCTGATAAATAATTTATTGTTGGATGAATGATATAACTTCGGTTAATATTTATTTAATTCAAAAGATTTTATACAACATATTAATTACTCATCCAATCGTTCAGCTACACATGTACAAAGTTATCTTGTTAAACTTCTTACTTCGGAAAAATTGGTTTTTTGTCAATGAAATATTTGAGTAGCAAATTGGTCTCTAATTTTACAAGAAAATTAAAAAATTAGTATATCTTCGATATTTCGTAGTAGTTGCACAATTTATCTTTAGTAATGAAAAGTTCTTTTGAAGCGTATGTTTGGTTTAGTTAATAAGTTCATAAAAATAAGTCAGAAATAATAATTAATTTTTTCATATATCCAATTGAACAAAAGAGGACTATCAGATAGTTTAAATAAACCATTTTTATTATATTGATTGTAACTAACATAACAAAAGTAGACTTGCTCTGCCCTAGTATTTTTTGGTCAATAAAGAAAAAGAAGGTCTACAAAATTTAGAAATATAATCCTTATTTAAACAAAAAGTTAACTTCAATCTCGCCAATATTGTATGCAACGGTAAGAAACATTGTTGATACCATCTATTTTAAAAATGTCTCAATTTTATTAGTTGACTTACACTTTAGTTTCTACAATTTAATTGCTCGATCCAAATGTTGGCCTAGAGCGTCGGCACACGGTAGAGCAAAACTAAAACTAACACAAAAGTTACAATTTTTTGTAGCTTGACCAAGAAAGTAGACTAGAAATAATGGTCTTCCTTTATGGAGAAGAAATGTATTCAATAATGCTCAAAATGGGTCCCAAAATTGACGAACTTTTGGGAAATTTATCCCAAATTTCCAAGAAAATTATGTTGATTTATGATTGACTTCATTCTTAATATTTTGATTATAATAATCAAATTAATTTTATTTTTGACAAAAAAATTTAAGTCTTCAAAGCTATTATTGTAAAGTTGATCGATCAAGGACAAAAATGTCACTATCAAAATACTCACATGTGGCGTTCGATAAAAATTGATAAGGAATGTCAAACATTCAAGACAAAATCATTCGAGACAAAGAATCTCAATAGTCAAACATCGAAGATATTAGATTAAATGTTTGTATTCACGTGTAAAGGTACGATGCTTCGATCTTTAATAATGAATTATTAAAAGCTCAACGAACAAATTTTTATGCACAAAAAAATATTTCATAAAATCACTAACATAAAAATTATTTTTCAAAAGGTAATGATGTCAATTTGATATTCAAATTTAGAACACATTTTACAATATCACTTACCTTGAAAAATAAAGTTAAAAATGCTCTTTAAAGCTTACAATTTCAAAAAATTCAAAAATGAACCATCAGAGGAAAATCTGTCGATGCAAACGTTTAGTTTGTTCAATGATCACTTTGTTTAACCATTATAAATTCTGACGCACAACACAGCTACTATGGTTGTTCAGCTTAGAGTGCGGGCTTCCGATCACTCAGAATTTTTGACATTTTGAGCCCTATAACACCATCTCACTTTACATTCATCATAACAATTTGAAGAGTATTTTAAGTGAGATATACTTGAGCAAAATTATAATGATTTTAAATCCTTATCTTTATCAAATCGTCTACTTGGAAAGAATTTTGATTGAATCAACTTTTGAAAAGAGAAAAAAGAATAACAGATAATATAATTCTGTGTTTTATTAAAAATCAAAATCTCATCTTTATAGGAAGAATTAGGTTACTAGAGCTACAAGAATTAAAAGTCCTTCATAAATACTATTATGGGATTGTTTGAGCTTCATTTTTCTCAAAAAAATCATTTTGAAATAGTGTTATGATAAAAAATGTGTGGTTAAAAAGGAAAAATTTTAGATTTGCGTGTAATATTATTTTATTGAAAAATGTATCATTGAAATTATATCAAATCACTGTTGAAAAATATATTTTAATGAAAAAAATGTGGGTCAAACAAGGGTTATATTTACAACAATTTTTCTTTTTGTACCTTTTTTAGTAAAATGATTTTCTTACTTCTTCTTTTTTTAATACTTTTTGGTAACAAACTTTGTTACCAAAAGTAGGAATAGTAATTTAGGAATTTGAAAACTAAACAGGTTAATGGGCATATTTTATGTATTATGTGTACTTTCTAATATCATGAGGAAATTATGCCACATACCTACTTTTAAATAAATAATTAGATTATTCTTGTCAACTTTTTTTTAATTATAAATACTGTTTTTTAATAGTAAAAAAAGAAATATTAATCTTTAAACAAGTAATACAAATATCATTTATGATGCTAAATTTATTCCATCAAACCTAAGGGTGTCAAAAAGGCTCGACGGCTCGGGTAGTCCGCGGCCCGGCTTGTGGCTCAAAGCAACCGAGCCGAGCCCCATTATGGGAACACTGGCTGAGCTCGAGCCGACCCGCGAGCCTTAATTATAAAAAAAAATCATAAAGGACAAAAAGGCTGACAGTTTGATGCCTTTTAAGGCAACTAACAGCTGGCCGGGGAAAAAAATCGAGCATGCCCGGCTCGGACAAGCCTGAGCCGAAATTTTTTGGCTGAGCTCTCGGCTCGAGCTCATAGAAAAGCTTGACCATTTTAACCAAGCCGAGCTCGAGCCAAAATTTTTAGGCTAGGGCTTGGCTCAACTCGTTGATATCCTTAGTCACACCCGCCCTTAAATTATCAACCAACAAACACGCCGTTAATTTATGCCCCCAACAAACACACCATTAACTTGAGGAAATTAGCACAAAAATCCCTAAAATTTATGTCTATTCTTATACAAACAAAACCCATCTCTCTCTCTCTCCCCCCAAAAATATCCACGAGAAATCTCAAACCTTAAACCGAAGAATTGATCTTCTACAGATCTTAAATGTAGTGGGATCAACGAAATATCACAAATCAGCCATTTTGATTGTTATTTCCTATTGTTATTACCTATTTATAATATTGCGGAAGCTCTCTCAAATGATCTTCAAATCGGTAATTTTTGAGTTGAGTCCAACGCACCTTTCTCCATCAACAACCAACCAGTCGGCTCCAAACCACAACCAATCTAATTCATCTCGGTTGCTATTCAATCTTACCCACGTATGATAAGAAAAGATGATGATTTGTGGCCACAAAGGCTATGAGAAGACACCACAAAGATATATTATGAAGGAACTATCAATTGTACACGGTAAACAAGCATTTTGGACACTTCTAGAGGCTATTTTTCACACATCAAAGGGGGGAGCCGGAATTCCACTTTTTCTCACACAAAACATCACAAGAAAGTGGCTAGGGCTATATTCATATATATACTCTAGGGTTAGGCTTTAAGTTGGACCATTAAAGAGGTAAATGGACCAAGAATCAAACCATCCAAGAGGGAATACCATTGGGCCGGGTGTAGTTCATGGAATTGGTTGTTGGACTTATTTCATTCATCAGCTTATACCTATAAAATAATATTAAACCACATTAATATCATAGTCTGAAATTTATTAAGTATCAAAAAACCCAATGTATAGATACTACAAAACCCTTATACGAATCGAAAAAATCAAAATCACATTTTTGAAACTTCTTCAATGGCTCCCGATACAAATACATCTTGTATGAGATTAGTATGAGTAGTGAGCAATGTCATTTGAAAATGACATTCCACATGACAGCAATGGGTAAATACCTTTGAAAGTTGAGTTTGATGACATATAGCATGTTAAATCACATATCCGAGATTAGTGAAATCATGTTGTGTTGTATCTTTGATTATTTTCACCATTTCTAGTCAGTATGATTTTTAGAATATATGGAGGTTATAAATTGAAGTTGTGGCGCATGCAATTTTTTTTTTATTGAAGGTTCCTCACCCATCTATGTGTTGTTCTCACTATGCTAGCCATTTATGTAATGTTATCAGATTTAATGCGGAATATAGTAATTTAAGAACCATGTAATGTAATTGACACATGCACCATGAATCTGGAAATCCATATCTTCTAAAAATCTGCTGTCCTACTATGGCCAACTTATCACATTTTGATTTAGCATTGGATATTTATTGTTTATCTATTTATATGGCAATTATTCTATTATATATATTCAATCTTTAACATGAATTTGTTCAAGCATGATTGCGAATTGTTCGTGATAAAGTTCGTCGAATACATAATAAACAGGGAAAGGGATTGAATAGGACAAACCTTCAATTCGAAATTCATATTGAACCAAACAATTCAACTATACAAATATGGTTGAGAAACGATCATTGAATCATATGACATGAATTTTGATTTTGTAACACGTAGCATTAGGCAAGACATGAATATGAAGGGTTCGATGATTTGATTGGTTATATATAGTATTCTAGATTTTTTAACTTCGTCTTGACTTTATTTGGGCAGCCGAAGTGTGGTTTCAAGCTACTTCATTTTCACTCTAGATTGCACTGCTTTTGCATTGTTCAACCATGTTATTTTGCCTAGCTTCCTTTTTTAAACGATTTACATGTCAGATCCAAATTATTTAAATGGCGTTATCATGCTTTTGTTCTGTTCTATTCAATTTGATTTGGTGACTTCCGTTTTCATATTGTTTATAGATGATAATGCTGTCTATATTACCGGATATTGTTGAAGGCATCGACATTACAAGACTCATAGTATTAATTTTGTCCCCTATAAAGCAATCAGTCATGTTATACGACCAACATGAAGTTAACACGCAAATCTTAAAAAAAGAAACACACAAAATGATGCTACATATCTATCTCACCCCTATTCCCTCCCTTTTTGCAATAGAGGTCTTCAATACATATTTGTCCTGGAACACTTGATTATCACGAACACCCTTCGTCTCCTCAACTCAACATCACGCGCATCAATTGGTGATATGTCAATGCTGGAAATAAATTCAATCAAGGTTGGATTTTTTTTTTTTTTTTTCCTTTCAAAATACCAGTACGTGGAATGTCTAAATCAATGTACCAATTAGAATTCATGTCACAGTCTTTTGTCGTGTTGGGTCTATATTATGTGGGTGTGTTTGGCAACATCCAACAACGCTAACATGTAATATATTGACAGTCATGCGTGCACCCCTTAAGCTCCAGATAGAACTATAGAGAGTTGTCGTTGGTTATTCGGATAGGGGACATATCTACATTAGCAATGTACTCAATATTCTACCTTGAAGCTCTCTTGTAAAGATTTATTTCATTTGTTATTACCTTTTCAGCAAGACCAATGTAATTGCAACCAAAAGGAAGAAGAAGCCCAAATGTATTTGTCTTATACATTACAAATATTTTTAGATGGTCCATACTTGTTGTTGACACATAAAAATTCAGCCCAAATCGAACGGCCTAATGAATGAAGCCCAATTGGAGAATCCCCAAATCAGATAGCCCAAAGAACGAAGCCCAATCAAACAATTCAAGATGAAGGCCCAAATAGGGAGGCCCAAGAACGTGGTAACGCCATCGCCCAAGATTGCAAGTCGCCCAGAATCTGAGCGAATGGAGTGCCATGCAGTCGCCCAGAGCTATTACTCTATTCTTGCCAAAACCTTCAAGTCGCCCAAAGTCTTAACAAACATAAAGCGTTGTGGTTATCAAGAAGTGCAGTTATCAAAGCAGTTAGTAAAACAGCCCCATTACGTTCCACGATTCAAGGAATTCAATCGAAAACGGTTGAACGACAAAGAGTAATGACAGCAGTTAAATAAGGCAGTTTTCATGACAAGCTGGCCATTATGAGGAAAGTGGGCAGTTGCAGAACGATCAAGTAGTTTTTAGGCAGTTGATCACAAAGAGATCGTCCATGAAGTATAAAAGGGAGAAAAAACATAGAGTAAAGGACCGAATCAAAATTTCTCGAACAGAGAACATGTAATTTTAATTTCCTTAGCTTAGACTTAAACACTTTTTTCAGTAACTCGTGTGCTTGCGTCCCTTGGAAGCACTTTGTTTTTAATTTCCAATTGTAAAGTCATCGCCAATAAAAGAACACCCCTTTTTGGAACTTTGTCTCAAGAGGTTTGTCCCTTACACAATCGTCTGATTCCTTTTAATTGTTAGCAACTAACCCGCGCGAAATAATTTGGCACGCCCAGTGGGACAGTGGTGTTTGGTGTTGAAAGTACAAAAGGTGAAACAATATGCCTCAGAGATCCGATAAGGAAGCAGCAAGTCAGGGAGGAGTCAAGCCTGTGATCGAGCGATACGAGGAGCAGCATGCCTCTCCATGAACAGATGGACAGAATCAGAGCAGTAACAGTCGTTACGAACCAATGACGGAGTTGAGTTCTCGAACCATGCGTGCATTACTTGGAGAACTCACACAAGACGTTGTTGAACAGGTAAATTTTCGAAGTATTCATAATATAGAAAGATTTACCCAAAATGGGAATGCACACTATGACAATATGGCCAAACAACTAAATACTTTGAACGAAACAATGAATAAGTTAGTAGGCCAAATATGTCAACCGGTTATACCTCCTGCAAATCACTTTCAAACTAGGACAATTGTGGGACATAATCCCTCAGTCCTAAATCCGAATCAAGGGGTAGAACCACTTTCTGGTCCCTCTACTTCAAACCAAGGGGGTACTGCAGTGCCAAATCAGAACAATGATAGTGGTACGTCTAACTTGGGGGGGTAATCCAAACATAAGAGATAATGTCTTAAACAATGGACAAAATACCCCACGTTTTAATAAGGGAATAGATGTTCAGGCTAATGGTAATGACCCTAATCATGGTAACTTTGTTGCCAATCAAGGACAAAATATCAGGTCTTATGCAAATCAACCGATTAACCAGCCTGTAGGAATTCCATATGACCCCAACATCATGTTGAGGAATCAGATTATGGAAATCGTACAGGATCAGATGGCTTTTAGGGTACGTCCTGTCATTAGGCCCACATACATGAAGCCATATCCTGATTAGGTAGACCAAGCATATCCATGGCCTAGAGGGTACAAAGTGTCAAATTCTCACTGTTTACCGGTTTAGGAGAGGTGTCTACTCTAGAACACATAGGGCGATTCACATTGCAAAGTGGTGATGTAACCGATTACCATAAAATGAGGTTTTTCCCTAATTCGTTAACAGGAGTAGCTTTCTCCTGATTCACCAACTTGTCATCAAACTCTGTTCAAACATGGCAACAATTGGAACAATTATTTCACGCTCAGTTTTATAAAACTGAGTCTGAAGTCACTTTGGCTGATTTGGCGAATCTACGTCAAATACCAAACGAATGGACAGAAAGTTTTCTCCAAAGGTTCAAGACAGCAAGAAGCAAGTGTTTTGTACCTCTGCCCGAAAAAGAATTTGTCAAAATCACTCAGGACTGCTTGAGCTTTGATTTAAAAAAGAAATTTCAGGACAAGGAATTTCCTGACCTTTTCCAGTTGAGTGCGAATGTGATTAGGTATGAACGACTGATAAGAGAGGAAGAACAGATAAAAAATTCTAGCAAAGGGACTTATTACAAAGACCTAAATTTTGATGTTCATACCATCAGTGACGAGTCATACGACCAGGCCGAAATGTGTTTGGCCGAATTGGTCAAAGGAGATACATATACTTGTCCCATAATGGCCAAGCCTAGACCATCGGGCAAAGATGAGCCCATAAAAGATGGAAACATAAAGGTTAGAATGTTCTCGTTCGACGTAACCAAAACTGACCTTATATTTGATAAATTATATAGGGATAAGCAGATAAAGTTGAGCGATAAGCACAAATTGCCAAACCCTGAACAAATTAAGGGTAAAAAATATTGTAAGTGGCATAATGCATGGTCACATTTGACTAACAATTGCTTTGTTTTTCGCCATGTATTGAGGATGCCATTGAATCAGGACGAATTACGTTTGACGATAAGAAGAAGATGGCAGTGGATGAAAATCCTTTTCCACAGCCACTTGGAGTGAACATGGTGACGTCTGGATTAAAAAACAAGTTGCCAAAATTCAAGTTGGTCATAGATGATGGAGAAGAGGACCCTAGACCACATCCCAGTGTCTTTGAACGAATCAAGGGGAAAGAACCAAAAAAGGATGAAGATGTCCTGTGTGCGAGATGTAAAAGAGAAATGAATGGCAATACAGAGAAACCAGAGATATGGAAATATCCCCATCGCCCTACCTTCTTCCCAAACACTCAGCCTGGGCGAGGTACATCGTTCTATAGAGGACCGCCTTTTGAGAGGCAATTCAGACCAGCAGATAATGGAAGAACATTTAGGCCGCAACCTCGCCGGCCAAATGTATGGCATTCATTCTAGTATAATGCAGGAAGGGCAATACCCTTCGATGAGATGACTAGAACCCAACAAAGGCGTTTCCAACGAAACTATGGTCGGATGATGAGGCAGCAATAGGGAGTGCCACATCCTAAAACACCTAAATTACTCAAGGCAGCCAATCAAAATGTCTTCAAAGACAGTGAAGAGACCGGTACAGACGAATCAATGAAGGAACTGCCAGAAACTTTTTCTGGGAGATCAAAGTTTGAGCGGGACAGAAGGGATGGAGAAGATCCAGATCTGCCCCTTACCATCCAGTTTGGTACGTTACCTCCTGTCGTGGCCAATAATTACTTACTGCCCAATGAATTCAAGAATAAAGAAAAAGAAGAAGAGAGGGAGGACAATGAAGGAGAAGCTTGCGTGCTGGTATGTGAAGAAGGCTAGACTTCTAGAGATGTCTACAACGATGAATAGGACGATGGGATGACAGACATTGAAGAAGAAATTGACCTAGAAGCAGAAGGAAGAAAGAGAGGAGTATCGTGCAATACTCTGTTGAAGCAACTACATCGAGAGGGAGTTCGCGAAGTAGACTTGTTGAGAGAACCATCTGGGCGGCCTTTTGATTTCTACGTACTGTACGGGACACCCAAAAGGAAGAAGAGAGTGCCTCGCTCTGAAAAGTATGGGTCACCCCCAATAATAATGCCCCCTCCCACAGGTTGGGTAACTGATGAGGAAGCATTAGAAAAAAGTAAGAAGAAAGTTCAGGAGACAGAGGATCAGCGCGATATACTGCACATCGACTTATCACAGGGGGATAATTCGACAGAAAACAAGCAAGAAGTAGAAATAGAGACTGCCGAAAAGGTTATTTTTAAACGGCCAGTCATGAAATTGACTAAACACTTGAGGCCATTATACGTTAAAGCTCTAGTTAACGGCGTCCCAGTGGCAAAAGTGCTTGTCGACAATGGAACAGCTATAAATACCATTCCATCTAGGATGATGAGGAAGTTCGCAAAGACAGAGGGTGACATGATTCCTACAGAAGTCATCCTCACGAGCTTCAATGGAGGAGCAAATTCAGCTAAGAGAGTTATGCCATTGGACATAACTATAGGGACGACTACTAGGACCACTGTCTTCTTTGTAATAGATGGTCCTACCAGTTACAATGTGCTACTAGGAAGAGATTGGATACACGAAAGTCGCTGTATATCCTCATCGCTCCATCAATGCCTGATCTTTTGGAATAACAAAGGCGAAGCAGAGGTGGTACAGGCTGATCATAGGCCTTTTGTCGCAGAAGCAAACTCGGTGGAAAAATTCATGTACGAAGGAAACTATGGACCTGTCAGGGTGGTACAAGATGGGGAAGAAACTCAAGTTGTCGCGCAAATCAAAGAGCCATTTTCAGTGGACGCACTCACTGAAATGTTCAGACAGATGAGGCCAAATATAGTGACCCTCGAAGAGCCAGTAATTGGCAAAAAAATAATCAATGAGTCTTGAATGGATTCTAAGTTACGAAAGCAAATGGCCGACATTCAGGCCTTCAAAGCCAGACTGATGGCTTTCAATAAGGAATGTAATGACAAGGCGAAAGAAGAGACAGCCCTAAAAGCTCTGAAGGACAAGTTGGCAGTATTCGAGTTAGAACAAAGCATTGGCCGAGAAGTCAACAAGGTGGACTGTTTAGAAGAAGAAGTACTTACAAGGGAACTGGACGACGAAGTAATGCAGATCTTCATACCTGGATACGCTCAAGCACAAGACCCTCTGATCAAAGTAAACATTGGCAATGAAGGAGAAGATCGTCCAACATTCATCAGCCAGATGCTCGATCAAGAGGTTAGTAATAAATTAATCGCTTTGCTAAAAGAGTACAAAGATTGTTTTGCTTGGGAATATGAACAAATGCCTGGTTTAGATAGAGATAGAGCGATTATTGAAAGCAGGTTTTATAAGAACAGCCAGATATGTCGAATGGTTGTCCAATATCGTGCTAGTACTAAAAAAGAATGGTAAACTAAGGGTGTGTATAGATTTTAGGAATTTAAACATAGCTACACCCAAAGATGAGTATCCAATGCCCACGGTGGATTCTTTAGTAGACTCAACTGCCGGACATGTCATGTATTCTTTCATGGATGGGTATTCAGGATACAATCAAATTTATATAGTTGAAGAAGACATACACAAAACTGCCTTTAGATGCCCTGGGTCTCCAGGATGTTTTAAATGGGTGGTTATGCCTTTCGGCCTAAAAAATGCAGGGGCAACTTATAAACGGGCAATGAATTTAATCTTTCATGATATGATAGGCAAGTTTGTTGAAGTGTATGTAGATGACATAGTAGTCAAGTCCATTAAAGAAGAGGACCATTTCGAACAGTTAAGATGTTCATTTGAGCGAATGAAGCAATATAAGCTAAAGTTGAATCCCTTGAAGTGTGCATTTAGTGTTAATGCAGGGAATTTTCTTGCTTTCTTAGTACACAAGAGAGGGATTGAACTTGATAAAAATAAAGCGAAGGCTATTTTAGAGGCCAAACCTCCTAGCAACAAAAAAGAATTGCAAAGGTTTCTAAGCCAAGTAAACTTTTTAAGACACTTTATTTCTAACTGTGCAGGACGAACTAAAGTCTTTTCGCCGCTCTTAAAGCTGAAAAATCAGGACGAATTTATCTGGAAAGAAGAACATCAAAAGGCTTTCGAAAGCCTAAAGACATATTTATCAAGTCCACCAGTGTTGGTGTCACCAATCCAAGGACGGCCAATGAAAGTGTACGTATTGGCCGAAAAAGAATCAATAGCTGGAATGGTCGCACAGGAAGACCAATTTGGTGAAGAAAGGGCAATTTACTACTTAAGTAGACGGTTAACGAAATATGAATGTAATTACTCTGCTATCGAAAAATTATGTCTTACATTATGTTTTACATGTACAAAATTAAGGGCTTATTTACGGTCCGTAACCGTTTATTTAATTTCTAAAGTAAATTTAGTTAAATATATGTTCTCGTGCCCTATTTTACACCAAAGGGTAGGCCTTTGGACACTAACTTTATCAGAATTCGAGATACAATATATACCTCAAAAGGCAGTCAAAAATCAGGCTTTGGCTAATTTTCTAGCCAATCATCCATGCCTTGACATGCCTGAAGAAATTGAACTAGAAATCAATTCGTTCGAGTTAAAACCTTGGGGTTAAATTAGTAAACTCCACACCATACTACGCTCAATCCAACGGACAAGCGGAATCTTCTAATAAGATTCTAAAAAATATTATCAGAAAGATGATAGATGAAAATGCCAGAAATTAGCACGAATGTCTAAACAAAGCCTTATAAGCTTATAGAACATCACCTCGGTCAAGTACCAAAGTTACTCCTTTCCAACTTGTTTATGGGCAGGAAGCCGTTTTACCTATGGAAATCAACATGCAATCGATTAGAGTGTGCTTGCAACATAAGTTGAATGATGATGAGTATGCCAAATCATTAGTTCAAAATTTATTGGGGTTAGACGAATTAAAGTTGGACGTCTTAGATAGATTGCAAGTTCAAAAAAAAGAATGGCTAACTTTTATAATAAAAAAGTCATAGCCAAGTCGTTCAGCCTGGGTGAACTAGTTTGGAAGACGATACTCCCTTTGGATAGCAAGGATCCAAAGTACGGGAAGTGGTCGCCCAATTGGGAAGGACCATACAAAATAAACAATGTGTTGCCTAATGGAGCGTATCACTTGGAAGATTTAGATGGCACCAAGCACGTGAGATTCATTAACGGCAAATATTTGAAAAAATATGTTCCTTCTTCATGGGAATGTGAACAGATAAAAGTATAATCAAAATATGTTGAACGATTAAGGATAACAAGGTCAGAGCGAAATACGTTCAAATAAAGTCCTTTATTATCAAACGTTCATTACAAAGATGCGAAAATACAAATAATGGATACTCTACAAACTACAATCAAAAGTAAGCTAATCTCTCGGTTGATCGTTGAGTAAGAGGGTGGACTAGCCTCACACCGCCTTTCTAAATACATCGCTGCAATGGTGGGATCGCCGAGTAAGAGGATGGACTGGCCTCACCACCTTCCTAAATGCATTGCTGCAATGGCGGGCAAAGAGACTGAGAAGCACTCTCAGCAAGCAAACTGAGAAGCACTCTCAGCAAGCAATATGGCCCGCAAGCATCCCAAAAATTGCCTTCTATCATCGACTCCTTGTAAAGGACAAAGAGACGATGGGAAGAACTTCGATGGTAAAAATTTTGCTGCTGGCCAAAAAATATTTCCTATACCTCCCACACCAAAGGTGACATCAAGGCAAATAGTAAAATGGACGGACTAAACAATCCATTTTTATAGAAAGGCAAAGGTTTCGGATCGGATTGATTGTCAGAGTGCCAAACAATGGCAGCAAATTGGTTTCGAAGAAGAAAATGAAGATGAAGATGGAAGATGGAAAATGCGAAATATCCATGCATTTATAGGAGGTGGAGATGAAGAGACAGGATATAAACAGCCACATTTCTGCTTAGTAAATGGAATTAAATAGCCCAAAGTCTTAGGAAAAGTGGTGGAAATATCAAAAGCAAATGGGCAAGATTTTTAGCACGAAGCAGTTAAATGCTTGAAAAATTGACGAATAAAAAAAAAGGTCAAATAAATGCACAAGAAGTTAATGTTCATTAATGATGAACAAAGTTATAAAGGAAAAATCAAATTACAAAAGAAAAAGGCATCATATGTCTTAATTACAGTCCACCCCATACTGAACGAATTCGTTCCATAAGTTTTTCCCAATCCTCGTTCTGCCGAGAGGAAGTGATGTTCATTTCGGTCACGACATCATCATCAACTTCCAACTTCTTGTACTGCTCGACCAAGGACTTAGTTCGCTCAATTCCCTGGGAGGTGTTGCGCTTTTTAGCAGTCATTCTCGCCTTGTAGTCTTCCATTTTGGCTTGAAGTTCCCTCATCTGAGCAGCCAAATTAACCATCAAAGAGTCTTCAATCATGACTTCGGAAGAGATTTCTTTCAACTCGTCCTCAGCCTCGTTGATCTCCATACGCAAAGACTCTTTCTCAGATACGGCTAGAAGATATTGAGTACTTTTGGCCTTTAGTTCAGCATTCTTGGCCAGCAAAGAAAGGACCTCGAAGTGGATAACCTTCAACATCGCTTTAAAATCGGCAGAAAGATTGAGCGACGGAAGCATCATTGCTTCTCCAAATTCGCATTCAAATGCTCAAGTTTATCCTTGTGTCTGGCAGCACTAGCCCTACCAATGTCCATATCCATGAAGGACACGTACTCAAATATCAACTGCTTGAGGAACTTCAAATCTTCCTCTGAAGAAGCAGCAGGACGATCAGATGGAGCAGGGCGAGACGTCTTGACTTGCCCCCAGGAAGCGAACAAGTCTTGGATAGAACGCACTATCTTGTCAGCATCCTACAAAGAAAATTGCCAATAATAAAGATTCTCACTACAACGAACAAGATAGAAATAAAAGTGAAGCAAAGACTACCTCATCAACAATCGTGGAAGATGGCATGTCCTCAGCTAAGTCTGCCACCAATTACTCCTCCATTCGTGAGGACTTCCCCTTGTCTGAGCGAGAAGATGTTGCCACAACGGGCAAACTCATAGGAGTATCTGCAAAAAATCAAGAGCAACAAATTAGAAACCAATAGCACAAGCAAAGGTAAGGAACCAAAAAACTGAATTACCTTCTGCTTCGATGTTTGGGGGGTTGACGCCCTGGGAAGAAGGTGGCTCATCCATGGGTTGTGATGAGGATTCTGGGACTGAAGATGTCTCTTTAAACATAGTCCCATCATCAACCGGTTTGGATGAAGCAACCTCAGCAGAGGATGATGGAGCAGGAGCTGTCGATGCCAAAGCCTTTGAAGGAGAGGCTGAACTTTTCTGAGAAGTCCAAAAAATCATCAGCACACAGAAAAGTTTCAAGTATGAAAAAGTATGCTTGTGAGTAAACCAATTTAATTACCTTCCTCCTGACGATAAGAGGGGTATCATCATCATCATCCTCCAGAATGGGAGATGCTGAGACTGACCGTTTGCGGCTTGGGGCACTCTTGGATGTAGTAGGCTTGGCAGGGAGAGAAGAAGATGGACGAGCAGACTGTTTAGCGCGACAAGGAGGAGAAAGACTCTGGATGGACAAAGAAGTGGCTAAAACAGGAGGAGGGGAAGAAATGCTCGACTGGTCTAGTGAATGAAAGGCAGGATTGGCATCAGTCGCAAATAATCTGCGCTTCATTGACGGCCAGAGCTGTTCAAAAAGAGGGTAAATGGCGTGGCTAGAATTGAAGGGGGCTAATGAAAAATAGCTGGTTAAAAGAAGATTGCGAGCATTTATAGCCTCTACCTCCGCCTTATTAATAGTATGAAAATGTTCAATTAAGTTCCTTGAATAGCAAGGAGGAACATGCCAAGTTTGGCCGAAACCAAGCTGGCGAGCAAAAAATTGGGGAGCCTAAATTTCTACCCCTGCCTTGGCATTGGTCCCAGTTAAAATATCATGAAATAGCTCCCTCCCGGTTAAAAACTGGATCCAAATAAGCAGGGAGATGCTCGCGCTGTCTATAGTGGAGGGGGGATGTACATAGTTTGGAGTCAAAAAAGGAGGAAAAGGAAAAATGAAAGAGATTGAATTCAAAGAATAAAAGAATGAAAAAATGTCCATTCTGGACATATTTACAGGAGCCAAGGGCTCCATGGCTAGCCCATAATAGCTAGCAGAGGAGCGAGAAATTGATGGAGCACCAAGCAATGGAAAATAGGATCTCAACCACAGTTGAGTGAACCAAAGAGGTCCACTGCCAGTGGGAGATGCACCATTCTTCAATTGAGTTTGAAGAGAAAAGAAAGAACATAAATTCAAAGGCCTGCCACGCGCCAATTCGTGTGCTATAGGTAAATAACTCAGGGAGGGATTTATGCTTGGCACACACAAAACATATTTACAAAGCCAAACTAGAAGGAAGGCCACTCGCTCAGTATGGGTTTGCAAGCTTGAATAAGATTCGGTGTAGTTTTTACCAAACTTTGGGGCGCCACCAGAAACCAAGATACCAGAAAAAATGGTATCGCCCAAAGGTGGTAGATTCACCAGGGCCCCAACATCCCTTAAGGTAATAGACATGGGGCCAATAGGGAAAATAAAGGTATTAGACTCGGAAGACCAAAAACTCAAACCAATCTAAAAGAGTGCTGAATCAAAAGTAGGGAGGCGAATAGAGATTTCTAACAAATCAGAAATCCTAGCGCTATCAAAAAGTGTCTTAGTATGACCATGACCCACAAGGCGAGCATGCCACCTACGGAAAGCTACATCAGATTTAGGCTAAGTGCGAATACCTCTTTCGCAAAGTGGCCCCAGCGGCAGAAAGTTTAGAAATGGAGGGCCTTGAGTACAAGGAAACAGCTGACCCACCGCCGCCTGTTCAACTGCCTCTACATTGTTGAAGAAAGGACCTAAGTAGAACTCATTGCATTCAACATCGGCGGGCGCGAGAAAACTCGGAGTTATGTATAGACGACTCAAAAGTTTCTGAAAGTCATCAAAACTAAAGGAGTCGCCAGCTTGAGATTGTGAAGTAGCCATTTGAGATGGAACGAAATTTTTCAGGGTTACGTAGCAGGGAAGCAAAAGATGAACAGTAAATCATGGGAGAGACGCGAAAAATTTGAGGCGGGATTTAGTGGTGTAGTGAAATAGCGTATTTGGGGGTTATAAGGGTTTGCAAAACGACGCATCTTTTCAAGTTATGGAAGAAAACAATGATTGAAATTCTTGGAAGTCTCGAATGTTGTTGGAAACACAAAGTGAATATGGCAAAATTTAATAATTATTATTAATTCTGCCATATTAGGGGGTAATTGTTGACACATAAAAATTCAGCCCAAATCGAACGACCCAAGGAATGAAGCCCAATTGGAGAATCCCCAAATCAGATAGCCCAAAAAACGAAGCACAATCAAACAATTCAAGATGAAGGCCCAAATAGGGAGGCCCAAGAACGTGGTAACGCCATCGCCCAAGATTGCAAGTCGTCTAAAATCTTAGCGAATGGAGTGCCATGCAGTCGCCCAGAGCTATTACTCTATTCTCGCCAAAACCTTCAAGTCGCCCAAAGTCTTAACAAATATAAAGCGTTGTGGTTATCAAGAAGTGCAGTTATCAAAGCAGTTAGTAAAACAGCCCCATCACGTTCCACAATTCAAGGAATTCAATCGAAAACGGTTGAACGACAAAGAGTAATGGCAGCAGTTAAATAAGGCAGTTTTCATGACAAGCTGGCCATTATGAGGAAAGTGGGCAATTGCAGAACGATCAAGCAATTTTTAGGCGGTTGATCATAAAGAGATCGTCCATGAAGTATAAAAGGGAGAAAAGACATAGAGCAAAGGATCGAATCAAAAACTCTCGAACAGAGAACATATAATTTTAATTTCCTTAGTTTAGACTTAAACACTTTTTTCAGTAACTCGTGTTCTTACGCCCCTTGGAGGCATTTTGTTTTTAATTTCCAATTGTAAAGTCATCGCCAATAAAAGAACACCCATTTTTGGGACTTTGTCTCAAGAGGTTTGTCCCTTACACAATAGTCTGATCCCTTTTAATTGTTAGCGACTAACCCGTACGAAACGCTTGTAATACGAAAAACGATGGATTTAGAACACATGTACATATAAATCTATCATAATAGAAGCCTTAATGCATATGTATATTTCAACTTCAGATTAGTTCATATATACTTTTCATTCTAATGAATGGAGTGGAGAGACACACACAAGCAAAGATGAATTTAAGACATTTATACAAGAAATACATTACATGGTGATGACAATTTCGATGAATCAGACATAAAACTATGGCATAACCGTGAACAAACTTTTATTTCATGACATGTAACAAGTATTTTCATATACGCAAGTGATCGCCTCTTATTCAACACTCAATATTGTCCAGAAAAAGTACACATATTATAATATGTTAATCGATTAATTGATAATATACACAGTCAAAATGAATAATCGTAAATGTTTATTGTGAAACCTACAAAATTGATAAGAATAACCACTTGCTGGAAATGAATTAGGAGATCACAGACGATAAATCTAAAAATTTATACACAATTGATTTGTATTTCGAGACAAAAAAAAATGGAAGATCACTATGATTATCACTTGAAATATTTAAAAAATTCAGCGAGAATTGCATCAAATCGTAAGAAGTTACAACATGACTAACATTACAGTGATGTATCAAATGAAAAATTTTGAAAAGGGGTTTCAATATCATCGAGTTCTAGAATGTAGAAGACAGGGTTTGCAGTTTGAATATTCCACCAATGAGTTTGTTTGTTGTAGCCCATGATCATTTTTTGAAGTTAATCTTTGATTTAGAAATGGTATTAATGGAGAAACGTGATTTCTTTTTTTTTTTTTTTTTTTTGGGGGGGGAAAATAAAAGGATTTGGAGTGTGTTTCAGCTTGATTAAGAAGAGATGTAATTAGAAAGTTAATTTTTGCAAAATAAAAGGATTTGGGGTATGTTTCAGTTTAATTAAGAAGAGATGTAATTAGAAAGTTAATTTTTAAGTATATTTTTATTTGTATTTTATAAATATAACGTAGTAAATTATGAAATAATTTTTATAAACGATATAGATGCGAAATCTTCCGTAAAATCATTTTAGGGAAAATTACATGGTACCAGATACTTAAAGACCACAATTCAAAAGCCAGGGACCAAATTCCATTGTGCACAAATCAGGTTTTGACATAATATAATGAACTCTAATTTTATTCCCACCCAATTCTAACACTCGCAGTCTCTCTCACACTTGCAATCTCTCTCTCCCTTTCCATCATCTTCGTCATTCAGATTATGCCATCGTCGCCGCCGTTGGAGCATCCACTGCCAGAGATCAACCTTATTTCACTTCGTCGTCGCCAGCAAATTCCTACGGGAATGAAGAGATCGGAGCCTACGACGAAAGCTCTGATATGAAATTCGTTCGATTAGTGGTGTTTCTCCAACGATTTGCTGTGGCCGATGGTTTACGAGGTATATGTGCTGTGAACAATTCTCCAACGAGTTGCTGTGAACGTCGCTGCTCGCGGCTCTGCTTGATTTTTTCCATGGTTTTGATCGTTGGTGGATTTGACCGGTGGTGGTGTGTGTGTGCGCCTGTGCAGTAATGTTGCTAATGGTATGGTTAGGCAGTGAGTCATTGAATTTTTTTCCAATTTGTGGTGTTCTGCTAATTCGTGTGCTATAGCTCTGGTGGTGGTGGTGCTCCTAACAGTAGCTGTGTGTGGTGGTGGAGTTGTTGGCGGTGGTTGTTGGCAATGGTGATTTTGGGTGGAAACGGCGGTGAGATTGTGTGTAGGTATTGTTATTGTATTTGGTGGTGCCCACTGTGGTGGTTTTTTCCGACGGTGGTGGTGGTTGGTGGTTGAAGAGCTGGTAGAGTTGATTGGCTAGATTTTTGTTAGCAATTGATTGGATCTGGTGGTGACTATTTTGGCGGTAGCGGTGGCAGTGGTGATGGCGGTGATGGTGATGAAGTGAGGGTGGTGGTGACAGGTGGTTGTGGTATGTGATCCATTGTTTGACCTGTGATCAATGTGACCTTAAAATTTGATAATTATAACCAATAAATTTGAAAATGTGACTAATAATCTACGACCAATAATGAAAACTGCGACCTATAAAATTTTTGATTTGCAATTTCGAAATAATCTGTGACCAACAAAATTTTTGATTTGCGACCACGAAAATATTTGTGACAAAAAAAATTTTGATTTGTGACCAAGAAAAAATCTATGACCTATAATTGGAGATTTGTGACCATAATTGTGTAACTGTGACTTTTATTATATTTAAATATTAAATATTTTTAATTAATTACATAAAAACTTGATTTTTGCATAATTAAACTTAACCACTTTAATTTTGAAGTGTGCATACTTAAAACATGGTTTGTGAATTCTTCCCATCATTTTATATAAATAGGCCCACCCCAAGATGTTGGGCCCAGACGTACTCGAACTATTTGGGACAAGCTAGGCAGTGGGCCTTTTTGACATTACATGTCCTTTAGCCCATATGTTGATGACACATTTCTTGTTTGAAGGTTGGAAACTATTACCACATTACTAGCATTTGAGGATTTCCACCCTAATTTTCCAAAAATAAAAATAAATAAATAAATAAATAAATATATATATATATATATATATATATATATATAAGCAAAAGATCGAGCATTCAATGCTGAGAAAATATCTAAAAAAAGTTAATGGGGGACTCCAACTACATGTTGTCCATAAGTTGGAGCACTAATTGCAATTTCTAGAGACGATTCACAAATTGAACTTGCTCGTTTTGTTGTCAAGAAATCTCAAGTAATGCTTTAAGTAAGACCCACCAGGTAAGATTTTTTCAGAAAATAATGCCAACAGCATAAATAAATTCATTGATTCCTTTTTCCCATTTTAGTCCAGTAATCACTATCCCTGTGCAAAATTTCTTCCAAACTTTAAAAACGAGAGACGTAGAATAATTTATTACTCGTGGCGGGTTTCAATAGTTGGTATAAGCTAGAGTACCCACCATGGGAAATTAATTGACACGTGTCCACAAATGAGAGGAATTTGTTGGCAAAGAATTAATGAGTCGTTCGATGTCAAATGACATTGTTTACATTGAAATAGAAATCTTGAAAGTCTCCAATTTATCAACAAGGGGATTTCAATAGTTGTCAAATAGCCCCTAACATTATTACGATCAATTTTCCAATGGGTAATTTATTGATTTTTCAATAGATTTGATTTCTCCCTAATTATAGGGTCCGTTTGATTGTAAGAATGGAATTTGGGTAGAAAGAGAATGAATTTCAGAGAATTGAATTGTCTAGAATTTGTTTTATTGAGAATTATCAATTAAATGTGTTTGATTGAAATAATTTTCTACTAGAAAATGTTGAAATTTTGGATCTTTTAGTATTCGTTTGGCTTTGTTTTTCATGAAAATTGTCAATTAAATGATAAGATTTGTTACAATTGTGGATAGAATTTATTTCCATTGTCAAAAAATAAATTAAAATTTTTTTTTTTTTAAATGAACATGGAAAACCCAATTCCCATCAAAACCAAAGGAATTGGAATTCCTTAAAAAGAAAAAAAAAAAAAATGTTCATGTGGGGGTTTCCATTGAAAACCAATTCCATGGAACTTTTTGGCTGCCAAAGAAGACAAAATGGGTGAAAAATGGAATTTTTTCCATGAAATTGGAGTGAACAAATTTAAGTGCAATCCATCTTCCAACAAGTAAAAGCGAAAGATTGAGCATTCAACGCTGAAAAAGTATCTACGGGGAGTTCACAAACATGTTGTCCATAAGTTGGGGACTAAATGCAATTTCTAGAGATGAGACACAAATTGGACTTGTTCACTTTGTTGTTAAGAAATCTCAAATAGCTCCAGTTTGGTACAATTTTTCACTATAAAAATTAATTTTTTGATCGTTATTTTATTATTTTAACTATCATATTTTACTACCTCACTCACAGGTGGGATCATTTTTCTCGATCAAAAAATCAATTCTTATAATACTACCGAACAGATTATAATGTTTCAAGTAGGACCCACAAGATAAGATTTTTTTCAGAAAACGATAAAGACAGCATAAATAAATTTAGTTATTCTTTTTTCCGATGTTAGTCCAGTGATCACTATCCCCGTACAAAATTTACCTAAAGAAAAAAACGTAGAACAATTTATTACTTGTGGTGGATTTCAATAGTTGGTATAAATTGGAGGACCCAACACATGAAACTAACTGAAATACGTGTCCAAGGATGAGAGGAATTTGTTTGTAAAGAATTAGTAAATCGATATTGTTTACATTGAACTACAACTTTAAGTCATCAATAAGAGAAATTTGTTTAGTTAAGTACAAAGTTGCGTTTTTTTCTTTCATGATCAACAGCAATTACATAAAATTAAAATATGGATAAAACAAGATCAGACAGAGACCCATCTTCCATATTGGTGTTTTTTTTTTTTTTTTTTTGCTTAATACATAAAATAACAAGGGGAAATTAAATATTATAGATTTCAATTCTCGTTCTCAACTCGTCAATTCATCATTAATACGAGTTCCAAGCTTCCTTCATAACTTCCAGGAGCTTCAACGATTACGCTGTCTGCGAAAGTAATCTCTAGGATTTGCCTCAAATTCGTCCCTAGGAATTTTGAAAGGTCGGTTGCCTGGGGCTTTCATCATCTTCTTCTTCTTCTCCTTATGATTTTTTGGCCCCGGATCCGGGTCCGAGTAATTGGCTATGTTCACTCCCCTTTCGTAATAGTTGCACAATTTAACTTTAAGAAATTGTTCTCCTGCCTATTCATCCTGACTCACTTTTTTACTTTTACTTTTGAAAAATTTGTTTTTTGGCCAATGATTTAATATTTTAGTGGCAAGTTCCTCTATGTCTACCCTCTTTTTGTAATAAATTACAAAACTTAGCCTTTAAGAAATTGTTTTCTTGCCATAGTGGACAAGATAAAACTGTCCATCTATTGATGTGGTAAAAAAACTTTAATTACGGTTCTTTTCCAAATGTGAGAATTTTAGCCTCATTTGACACCTATTTTTGTAAGAACGAAAATAAAAAATATAGTCGTTATGGAACCCACACAAAATATAGAAAATTAAATATAGTGACTTAATGTAATGGATAACGATCATATTTTTAATTTTTATGGTCAAAGAATGGGAATCAACCGGAGCTAAATAAAATTTTCTTCAAAGTGAGCAAAATAAGACTTCCATCGTGGGCAGAAGAACATGATTGTTTATCTTTAATAATGAAAAGTTCTTTGAACATCTCTTTGATTTAGTTAAAAAGTTAATTAGAATCTAAGTTAAAATTAACATTAAATTTTAAATATATATTCATGAGATCCACAATTTTTATCAATTTTTTCATCATATATTCCATTCACTTTTACTAAATTCTATTAAAAATGTGAATTTTAGCAAAATAAAACAAGGTTTAATTAAAATTTTGAATATTAATTCAAATTCATAGAATTAACATATGAGGACTACAAAATAATTAATTAAAGTTTAAACCTTTATTATTAAAAAGATTGTAACTATAATAAAATGTAATGTGCCTTGACTCACAACGTAGACTTGCTCCAGTGTCCTTTTTCTGTTAAGAAATCTCAATTTCCAATAATAATACCGATAACTCCATTTTATTCCAGTCGCTGTCGTTGTGCAATTTTATTATTATTATTTTTTTCAAAGCTTTGAGAAAAGAAAGTGAAATTGAACGAATTTATGCTGTACGGATCCAATAGATGAATCTCTGTAGGACCCATCCTGAATGTAGGGTATTGAGTTTTCCAAGGTACGGAGAGTTTGAAATAGTAAATATTGTAAGAATGTGCAATTAAAAAAAAAAAAACTAAATTTGTATACAAAATATTTTATGACAATGTATAATTGAAAATAAGTTTATAAAATAAAATTGAAATAATGATACACAAACACGGCTTTCTTTTAAATTATTAAAAAAATTTAATTTAATTTTAAAGTATTTAAGAAGGATCAACTTTAATGGGTGACCACGTGAATGGCCTCGTTAACTCGTCCAGGTTTTGATATAAGTAATGTTATTATATATTTAAAAAATGGGTAATTGACACAAAACGTCCCTACCTTTCATGTCTATTGTGAAAAACGTCTCTACCTTTAATTTTTTGATATTTTTACTCATACCTTCCACCTTTCTTGGCACTGAACATCATTTTCACCAATTTTGGACAATTTTACCTTCCATTCAAATAAAACAAAAAGAAAGGAAATGAAACAACAAATAACTAATTGCAACCACAGCCCCCAATTTTTAAAAAATTACAAATCAATCACAAATATGTACAAAATTTTCAATGATACGAAGTTCCTCTTTTGGAGTGAATGCACCTTTATTTAGATCTAGTCTTAGGTGGTTCGTCCACCTCAAGCAACAACTTTTTTCACATCGGGCTAGCCCTGAGTGCTTCCAAACTGCATTCCAGTTCCCTTCTCCATGCTTGGTAATGTACTCAATTAAACTGGCGTCTTCTACAGATGTCCAGGGACCATTTTTAAGTGGACCATTCCCACCCACATTTCCTCCACTAGAATCTTCCTCGATATATGTTAAATCTATGTTATCTTTGGATATCATCTTTTCCTCACTTTCACTTGACGTGCCCTTCACTTATTTCGTCAACAAATCAAGAAAAATGATTTAACAGTTCAGTTTCCAATTGTCAAATCAGAGATGCCAAGATAAACATCTAGAACAGCATTAGCCCATCCGGTAATTTTTGGATCTTAAATTATATAAAAATGTTTTGCAAAAGTTCATTCATGCGAAGGCATTAACAGAAGTAGAAGAAATATTATCATTGTAATTATTAATATTATTGTCTAATTTAATTTTGATACCTCAATGCGGAGAAGACGGTCTTAGAAGCTGCAATGGACTCCTTGTGAATCAAATGGAGCCCAGATTCTAAAATAAAATTCCTTAAACTCGAAATTTAATGTTTCAAATGCAAATCCCAACCTCAAATTATCATTGTAATCGTAAAATAAGCACAAATCCAATTGAAAATCTTAAAAGAATACCCAAAAGCAGAACGATGCGGATCAAAAATTCAAGAGGAAAGATCAATTTACTATTGTTCTAAGCTATGATTTTGAGAACCCGAAAAGAGAACACCAAGAAAATTCTAGAAACCCTTTTGTACAAGTGAAGAAGAGATGAAATTGGCCCAAAATCCACTTAGTTGAGAGAGGAAAATTACAAAGACAGAGAGAATGAGATGAAAGAGGCTCAGCCTAAACACATGAAAATGAAATTCGAAAAAAGAAGCATTATACGTTAAGTGTTGTTGGCACCTATTTTGAAAATTTTGTATATATTTGTGACTAATTTATAATTTTTTTAAAAATTGGAGGCTGTGGTTGCAATTAGTTATTTGGTATTTGCTTTCCTTTCTTTTTCTTTTTATTTTATTTGAATGGAGAGTAAAATTGTTCAAAATTAAAAAGGACATTCAGCGCTAAGAAAGGTGGAAGGTAGGGGCAAAATGTCAAAAGATGAAAGGTAGGAACGTTTTTCACAATAGACATGAAAGGTATGGACGTTTTGTGCTAATTACCCTTAAAAAATCTATAAATTTGAGAAAATTTCGAAACATTACTACATATTTAGCCCCCGTCTGGTCCCCATTAAATTACATTCTATTTTTCTCTCTCTTATTTTCAACCACGTAATTTTCTGTAAAATAATATTACACGTAAATCGAAAACTTTTACTTCTTTTTAAATTACTCATTTTTTAAAAAAAAAATACTATTCCACCCATTTTCTTTTCTAAAAACTGGGGGTAAATAATTTGGCAAGATTTTTTAAACCAAAAATATTAGCTTCATTCTCGCCAACATTATATTCAAGGTAAGAAACATGATCGGTATCATTCATTTTAAAAATGTATCAATTTTATTACTCGACTTACGTTCTAGTTTGATGACTCAATCCCAATGCTGGCGAGATAGGTCAGCACGCGGTTCATTTTGTCACCACTAGAACAAAGTGATTAAGCTGAAAATAAATTTACCTAGAGCAAAACTACAAC
>NW_019233556.1:0-2495 GCF_002742605.1 Olea europaea var. sylvestris
TCTTACCGATTGAACTTTGGTATTTGTACACTTATTTTGGACATGTTGATTGACACTTGCATTGTTGTCAAATGTCAATTCGACGAGAAAACTGTTTGAAATTTAAACTATCCAGCAGGGTAATGTCACATGGTAAAGTGTAAACTAAGGTGTGTACACTATAGTGTAATGTTGCAAAGTTCTTATCGACTGAACTTTGCCATTTGTACACTGATTTTTGACTCGTTATTTGACACTTGCATTGCTATGAAGTGTCAATTGGATGGGAAAGCTGTTTAAAATTTAAACTTTCCAAAAGGGTAATGTCACGTGGCAAAGTGTAAACTAAAGTGTACACCATATTGTACATGTAGCAAAGTTCTCAGTGATTGAACTTTGCTATTTGCACACTGATTTTGGACACGTTGTTTGACACTTGTATTGTTGTTACGTGTCAATTGGATGGGAAAATTGTTTGAAATTTAAACTGTCAAATAGGGTAATGTCACGTGGCATAGTGTGAACTAAACTGTACACCATAGTGTACATGTAGCAAGGTTCTTACCGATTGAACTTTGTTATTTATACACTCATTTTTGACATGTTGTATGACACTTGCATTGTTGGCAAGTGTCAGTTGGATGGGAAAACTGTTCGAAATTTAAACTGCCAACAGGGTAATGACATGTGGCAAAGTGTAAACTGAAGTGTAAACCATGGTGTACATGTCTCAAGGTTCTTACCGATTGAACTTTGCGATCTATACACTGAGTTTTGACACGTTGCTTGACACTCGCATTGTTGTCAAGTGTCAATTGGACGGAAAAATTAATTTAAATTTAAACTGTCCAACAGGGTAATGTCACATGGTAAAGTTTAAACTAAAGTGTACTCCATAGTGTACATGTCGCAAGGTCCTTACCGATTGAAATTTTGCTATTTGTTCACTGATTTTTGACACATTGTTTGACACTCGCATTGTTGTCAAGTGTCAATTGGAAGGGAAAACTATTTTACATTAAAATGTCCAGCAGGGTAATGTCATGTGGCGAAGTGCAAACTAAAGTGTACTCCATAGTGTACATGTCGCAAGGTCCTTACCGATTGAAATTTGCTATTTGTACACTGAGTTTTGACACGTTGTGTGACACTTGCATTATTGTCAAGTATTAATTGGACGGGAAAACTGTTTGACATTAAACTGTCTAGCAGGGTCGTGTCATGTGGCAAAGTGTAAACTAAAGTGTACTCCATAGTGTACATGTCGCAAGGTTCTTACTGATTGAACTTTGCTATTTGTATACTAATTTTTACAAGTTGTTTGACACTTGTATTGTTGTCAAGTGTCAATTGGATGGGAAAACTATTTGAAATTTAAATTGTTCAACAGGGTAATGTCACGTGGCAAAGTGTAAACTAAAGTGTACACCCTTGTGTACTTGTAGCAAGGTTCTTACCGATCGAACTTTGCTATTTGTACACTGATTTTTGACACGTTGATTGACACTTGTACTTTTGTCAAGTATCGACTGGATGGAAAAACTGTTTGACATTAAACTGTCCAGCAGGGTAATGTCACATGGCAAAGTGTAAACGAAAGTATGCCTCATAGTGTACATGTAGCAAGGTCTTTACCGATTGAAATTTGCAACTTGTACATAGGTTTTTAACACGTTGTTTGACCCTTGCATTGTTGTCAAGTGTCGATTGGAAAAATTGTTAGAAATTTAAACTGTCCAACAGGGTAATATCACGTGGCACAGTGTAAACTAAAGTGTAAACCATAGTGTACAAGTGGCCAGGTTCTTACCGATTGAACTTTGCTATTTGTACACAGATTTTTGACACGTCGTTTGACACTTGCATTGTTGTCCAGTGTCAGTTGGATGGGAAAATGCTATTTGTACACTGATTTTTGACACGTTATTTGACGTTTGTATTGTTGTCAAGTGTTAATTGGATGGAAAAACTGTTTGAAATTTAAACTGTCCAATAGGACAATGTCACGTGGGAAGGTGTAAACTAAATTGTACACCATAGTGTACATGTAGCAAGGTTCATATCGATAGAACTTTGCAACTTGTACACTAATTTTTTACATGTTGTTTGACACTGGCATTGTTGTTAAGTGTCAATTGGATGAGAAAACTGTTTGAAATTTAAACTGTCCAACAGGATAGTGTCATGTGGCAAAGTGTAATGTAAAGTGTACATGCAGCAAGGTTCTTACTGATAGAACTTTGCTATTTGTACACTGATTTTTGACACGTTTGACCCTTGCATTGTTGTTAAGCGTCGATTGGATGGAAAAATTGTTTGAAATTTAAACTGTCTAATAAGGTAATGTCACGTGGCAAAGTGTAAACTAAAGTGTACACCATAGTGTGCACGTGGCAATGTTCTTACCAATTGAACTTTACAATTTGTATACCGATTTTTGACACGATGTTTGACACTTACATTATTGTCAAGTGTCAGTTGGATGGGAAAATGACTATTTGTACACTAATTTTTGA
>NW_019233557.1:0-2494 GCF_002742605.1 Olea europaea var. sylvestris
GGCAGTTTGATCGGAAAGAAAAAACGCGCCGGCGGCAATTTCGTTCTTATTTTCGACTGTGTCGGAATTGGTTCAAATTTGACTGTTTGATCGGAAACAAAAACGCGCCGGTGGCAATTTCGTCATTTTTCTCGAATGTTTTTGAATTGGCTGAAATTTGGCAGTTTGATCTAAAATAAAAATCCCGCCGGGGGCAATTTCGTCATTTTCCTCGACTGTGTCGGAATTGGCTGAAATATGGCAGTTTGATCTGAAATAAAAATCGCATAGGGGGCAATTTCGTCATTTTTCGCGACTGTGTCGGAATTGGCTAAAATTCGACAGGTTGATCGGAAACAAAAACCGCGCCGGGGGCAATTTCGTCATTTTTCTCGACTGTGTTGGAATTGGCTGAAATTTGGCAGTTTGATCGGAAATAAAAATCGCGCCGGCGGAAATTTCGTCATTTTTCTCGACTGTGTCGGAATGGGCTCAAATTTGACAGGTTGATCGTGAACAAAAATAGCGCCGGGTGTAATTTCGTCATTTTTCGCGACTGTGTCGGAATTAGCTAAAATTTGACTGGTTGATCGGAAACAAAAATCACGCCGGGGGCAACTTCGTCATTTTTCTGGACTGTGTCGGAATTGGCTGAAATATGGCAGTTTGATCTGGAATAAAAATCGCAACGGGGGCAATTTCGTCATTTTTCGCGACTGTGTCGGAATTGGATAAAATTTACTTGTTGATAGGAAACAAAAACCTCGCCGGGGGCAATTTCGTCATTTTTTCTCGACTGTTTCGGAATTGGCTGAAATTTGGCAGTTTGATCTGAAATAAAAATCGGGCCGGGGGAAATTTCGTCATTTTTCGCGACTGTATCGAAGTTGGCTAAAATTTAACTTGTTGATCGGAAACAAAAATCGCGCCGGGGGCAATTTCGTCATTTTTCGCGACTTTGTCGGAATTGGCTGAAATTTGGCTGGTTGATCGGAAATAAAAATCGCCCAGCCGGCAATTTCGTCTTTTTTCACGACTGTGTCGGAATGGGCTAAAATTTGACTGGTTGATCGGGTACAAAAACCGCGTCGGGTGTAATTTCATTATTATTCGCGACTGTGTCGGAATTGGCTAAAATTCGACTTGTTGATCGGAAAACAAAATCCACGCCGGGGTCAATTTCGTCATTTTTCTCGACTGTGTCGGAATTAGCTGAAATTTGACTTGTTGATCGGAAACAAAAATCGCGCCGGGGGCAATTTCGTCATTTTTCTCGACTTTGTCGGAATTGGCTGAAATTTGGCAGTTTGATCTGAAATAAAAATCGCGCCGGGGGCAATTTCGTCATTTTTCTCGACTGTGTCGGAATGGGCTCAAATTTGACAGTTTGATCGGAAACAAAAAGCGAGCCAAGGGCAATTTCGTCATTTTTCTCGACTGTGTCGGAATTGGCTGAAATTTGGCAGTTTGATCGGAAAGAAAAATCGCGCCGGCGGCAATTTTTATCGTTTTTCTCGACTCTGTCGGAATTGGCTCAAATTTGACAGTTTGATCGGAAACAAAAACCGCGCCGAGGGCAATTTCGTCATTTTTCTCGAATGTGTTTGAATTGGCCGAAATTTGGCAGTTTGATCTAAAATAAAAATCGCGCCGGGGGCAATTTCGCCATTTTCCTCGACTGTGTCGGAATTGGCTGAAATTTGGCAGTTTGATCTGAAATAAAAATCGCGCCGGGGGCAATTTCGTCATTTTTCTCGACTGTGTCGGAATGGGCTCAAATTTGACAGTTTGATCGGAAACAAAAATCGAGCCAAGGGCAATTTCGTCATTTTTCTCGACTGTGTCGGAATTGGCTGAAATTTGGCAGTTTGATCGGAAAGAAAAATCGCGCCGGCGGCAATTTTTATCGTTTTTCTCGACTCTGTCGGAATTGGCTCAAATTTGACAGTTTGATCGGAAACAAAAACCGCGCCGAGGGCAATTTCGTCATTTTTCTCGAATGTGTTTGAATTGGCCGAAATTTGGCAGTTTGATCTAAAATAAAAATCGCGCCGGGGGCAATTTCGCCATTTTCCTCGACTGTGTCGGAATTGGCTGAAATATGGCAGTTTGATCTGAAATAAAAATCGCATCGTGGGCAATTTCGTCATTTTTCGCGACTATGTCGGAATTGGCTAAAATTCGACAGGTTGATCGGAAACAAAAATCGCGTCGGGGGCAATTTCGTCATTTTTCTCGACTGTGTTGGAATTGGCTGAAATTTGGCAGTTTGATCGGAAATAAAAATCGCGCCGGCGGAAATTTCGTCATTTTTCTCGATTGTGTCGGAATGGGCTCAAATTTGGCAGGTTTATCGGGAACAAAAACTGCGCCAGGGGCAATTCCGTCATTTTTCTTGAATGTGTCGGAATTGGTTGAAATTTGGCAGTTTAATCGAAAATAAAAATCGCGCCGTCGGCAATTTCGTCATTTTTCTCGACTGTGTCGGAATGGGCTCAAATTTGACAGGTTTATC
>NW_019233558.1:0-2494 GCF_002742605.1 Olea europaea var. sylvestris
TGTGTGAGAAGAGAAAGGGGGGGGGGGGTTTGAAAAGTTTTAAAGCCAAAATTACTAAGTTAAACCTTATGTGCTAAGAAATTTTACCAAAAAGTTTAAGTGGGGGCCCAAAATTACATAGTTAATATATGAAAATTAGTTGTTTGTATATAGTTGCTACCAACTGATTCTTTCCATTGCCCTTGCAGGGAGCCTGTGTTAAGAAACTTTCAGGAAAAGGAAAGCTTGATGATAGTAAAGCAACAAAACAGATTGTTGCACTTCTAAGTGCTCCACTTGATAAATATAAAGATATAGATACTGCATTGAAGCTCTCGAACTATCCCCGAGTCATGGAACACCTCGATAATGGAACAAATAAAGAGATGTCTAATGTTATTATTCAAAGTATAATGAAAAACAGGACTTACATTTCAACTGCCGAGAAGGTATATACTTCTATATGCTTACATTTAGTTGTTTCAAGTCTTACTTCATTACGACACGGATTGTTGGTCTTTATAGGTAGAGGCGCTCTTTGAATTGATTAAGGGGCTCATTAAGGACATAGATGAAAATCATCAAGATGAGGTGAGTTGAAGATGTTCTCTATTAAGTTATTTATATGTGGCTTTGATCGATAAATGTTTCCTTCTTGTGTTATATTATCTTTCCTTTTTTTTAGGTTCTTGAGATAATTTTATTCCTGATGATCTGTCATTATATTCTTTTATTCTTTATTTATCCACTTTCCTTTTATTTCCAGCTTGATGAGGATGATTTCAAAGAGGAGCAGAATTCTGTTGCACGGCTTATTCAACTGTTGTACACTGATGATACAGAAGAGATGATGAAAGTAATAACAATTTTTTGTTTTTCAAATCATTGTCCATGCTCCAACTCGGTGATTTTAGAGACTATTGTCATCTGTCTTTGCTAACGTTTGACTCGATTATAAATTTTTGATACTCGCATTGGATGGCTCTCTTAAACTCATATCTCATTTATAATTAGAGGAATAAGCCTGAGTATGGTGTAATTTTAGTCATACTTGCAATGAGTTACTAGAGATTGATGTCATGGTGTACCTAAAAATCTGAGCGTTTGCAGCACCTATGAGGGCTAAGTGGAGATGATGTTACCCAAAGAATTAAGCTTGGTAGGATTAGGTGGTGAGTGGTTCTGTGGCCTGTTATGGATGAATTGTACAGCATTGCTGCAAGAACTGCAATATGGAGATTGAATGTTGGCTTGTCAAGAAAGATCGTCACTAATTGGTTGTGGTGGAGAGGAGAATGCTAATATTGACATGGTAAAATAAGACGAGTCTTGATGGAGTAATAATTAATAAATTATCATATTCACGAGTTGGCTAAGGTGCCACTGTTGATGATAACTTGCATTTTGGACTGATTGTGTTGGTTTAATTGCATCCAAAGATGGCTGCTAGAATTGGTGGGTAAGAATAGCGATGCAACTAGTCCTATGCTAAAGCACTGGTATGAGATGGAATCTTGGCTTGTGAAGAACAAATTGGTTGTTGTATAGATGAGGATGCTAAGATGGATGTGGTAATGGAGTGATTAATTATCATTTTCACGAGTTGGCTAAGGTGCCTCTGTTGAAGATAAATTATGTTTGGTGTGATAGTTTATATACATCCAAAGAGGCTGCTTGAAGCACCTTTAATAGCGATGGGACTAGTGTTAATGCTAAGTTTGAAATGATCAGAAAATCAGGCCTCTGAACCTTGATAGAGTGGAGTGGAGAAATGGATCTACATGGATGACCTTTTATGAGTAAAGGATAAGACTTTATAAGTTGAATATAATTATACGTGTTTATGTTTAACATGTGAATATCTATAGATGTCTATATTGAGGAATGCGTTTGATGATTTTTACTGAAACAGACTCTACAAAAGTCGTCCACTGCTACAATTATTTGGTCTTTAATTTCACTGAAACAAGTTTTCCTGTTATCTAAGAAGGGCTTTGACACATGTGCAGCCCTATGGCACTGTGCCTGAGTACCTTGGTACTTGGCTGATGATCACAAAATTATTGACGTGTTCCTTCAACTGGACTTAAAGCATGCTTATATTTGAAAGTGTGAACTCACAAATTACGTGTTAATTTTGTGAATGTTTATAAGACTTTTAAATATGATCTTTACAAGAAGGTCATTCTTTGATCTGTTCTTTAAAAAAGATCATTACTTTAATCTGTTAGGATATACATGTACTTTTTGTGTTCACTACATTGCTAAATATCTGAAGCTTCATTGTCGATAGATTATGCATTGACACATTACAAATTCTCCTTCCCATCAAAATGCATGAGTCACCCAACTAAACAAAGGTCTCATAGTTTATATTCTGAACTCCAATTACCTCACTGAGATGATACTTCCTCTCACCAGCTCATTTTGACCAAATTTAAGGTCTGAAATTTTGTCAAGCATCACAATCTCATCTAAAAGGGTCTGTTAGTTCAATAAATTAATGATTAATTTT
>NW_019233559.1:0-2494 GCF_002742605.1 Olea europaea var. sylvestris
TGATTGATCGGAAACAAAAACCGCGCCGGGGGCAATTTCGTCGTTTTTCGCGACGGTGTCGGAATGGGCTAAAATTTGACTGAATGATCAGAAAAAAACCGCGCCGACGGCAATTTCCTCATTTTTCGCGACGGTGTCGGAATGGGCACAAATTTGACTGATTGATCGGAAACAAAAACCGCGCCGGGGGCAATTTCCTCATTTTTCGCGACGGTGTCGGAATGGGCTCAAATTTGACTGATTGATCGGAAACAAAAATCGCGTCGGGAGCAATTTCGTCGTTTTTTGCGACGGTGTCGGAATCGGCTAAAATTTGACAGATTCATCGAAAACAGAAATCGCGCCGGGGGCAATTTCGTCATTTTTCGTGACCGTGTCGAAATAGGCTCAAATTTGACTGATTGATTGGAAACAAAAATCGCGCCGGGGGCAATTTCGTCATTTTTCGCTACGGTGTCGGAATGTGCTAAAATTTGACTGATTGATCGGAAACAAAAATCGCGCTGGGGGCAATTTCTTCATTTTTTGCGACGGTGTCGGAATCAGCTAAAATTTGACGGATTAATCGGAAACAAAAATAGAGTTGGGGGCAATTTCGTCATTTTCGCGACGGTGTCGGAATCGGGTAAAATTTGACAGATTAATCGGAAACAAAAAACGCGCCGGGGGCAATTTCGTCATTTTTCGCGGCGGTGTCGGAATGGGCTCAAATTTGACTGATTGATCGGAAACAAAAATCGCGCTGGGGGCAATTTCGTCATTTTTCGCGACGGTATCGGAATCGGCTGAAATGTGACGGATTCATGGGAAACAACAGTCGCGTTGGGGGCAATTTCGTCATTTTTCACGTCGGTGTCGGAATGGGCTAAAGTTCGATTGATTGATCTGAAACAAAAATCGTGCCGGGGGCAATTTCATCATTTTTCGCGACGGTGTCGGAATCGGCTGAAATATGACGGATTGATCGGAAACAAAACTCGCCCCGTGGGCAATTTCGTCATTTTTCGCGATGGTGTCCGAATGGGCTCAAATTTGACTAATTGTTCTAAAACAAAAATCGCGCCGGGGGCAAATTCGTCATTTTTCACGACGGTGTCGGAATCGGCTGAAATGTGACGGATTGATGGGAAACAAAAATCGCGCCAGGGGCAATTTCGTCATTTTTCACGACGGTATCGGAATGGGCTCAAATTTGACTGATTGATCTGAAACCAAAATCACGCCGGGGGCAATTTCATCATTTTTCGCGACGGTGTCGGAATCGGCTAAAATTTGACGGATTGATGGGAAACAAAAATCGCGCCGGGGGCAATTTCGTCATTTTTCACGACGGTGTCGGAATGGGCTAAAATTTGACCGATTGATCGGAAACAAAAATCGCCCCGAGGGCAATTTCGTCATTTTTCGCGACGATGTCCGAATGGGATCAAATTTGACAGATCGATCGGAATCAGAAATCGCGCCGGGGGCAATTTCATCATTTTTCGTGACGGTGTCGAAATGGGCTCAAATTTGACTGATTGACTGGAAGCAAAAAAAGCTCCGGGGGCAATTTCGTCGTTTTTCGCGACGGTGTCGGAATGGGCTAAAATTTGACAGATCGATGGAAAACAAAAATCGCGCCGGGGGCAATTTCGTCATTTTTCGCGACGGTGTTGGAACGGGCTCAAATTTGACTGATAGATCGGAAACAGAAGTCGCGCCGGGGGCAATTTCGTCATTTTTCGTGACGGTGTCGAAATAGGCTCAAATTTGACTGATTGATTAGAAACAAAAATCGCGCCGGGGGTAATTTCGTCATTTTTCGCGACGGTGTCGGAATGGGCTAAAATTTGACTGATTGATCGGAAACAAAAATCGCGCTGGGGGCAATTTTTTTCATTTTTCGTGACGGTGTCGAAATAGGCTCAAATTTGACTGATTGATTGGAAACAAAAATCGCGCCGGGGGCAATTTCGTCATTTTTCACGACGGTGTCGGAATCGACTCAAATTCGACGGATCGATGGAAAACCCAAATCGAGTTGGGGGCAATTTCGTCATTTTCGTGACGGTGTCGGAATCGGCTAAAACTTGACAGATTAATCGGAAACAAAAAACGCGCCGGGGGCAATTTCGTCATTTTTCACGACGGTGTCGGAATCGACTCAAATTCGACGGATCGATGGAAAACCCAAATCGAGTTGGGGGCAATTTCGTCATTTTCGTGACGGTGTCGGAATCGGCTAAAACTTGACAGATTAATCGGAAACAAAAAACGCGCCGGGGGCAATTTCGTCATTTTTCGCGACGGTGTCGGAATCGGCTAAAATTTGAAAGATTCATCGGAAACAAAAATTGCGCAGGGGCAATTTCGTCATTTTTCGCGACGGTGTCGGAATCGACTCAAATTCGACGGATCGATGGAAAACCCAAATCGAGTTGGGGGCAATTTCGTCATTTTCGTGACGGTGTCGGAATCGGCTAAAACTTGACAGATTAATCGGAAACAAAAA
>NW_019233560.1:0-2494 GCF_002742605.1 Olea europaea var. sylvestris
CAACCTGTCAAATTTGAGCCCATTCCGACACCTTAGTGAAAAATGACGAAATTGCCCCCGGCGCGATTTTTGTTTCCCATCAACCTGTCAAATTTGACCCCATTCCGACACCGTCGCGAAAAATGATGAAATTGCCCCTGGCGCGATTTTTGTTCTCGATAAACCTGTCGAATTTGAGCTCATTCCGACACCGTCGCTAAAAATGACGAAATTGCCCCTGGCGCGATTTTCGTTTCCGATCAACCTGTCAAAATTTAGCCCATTCCGACACCCTCGCGAAAAATGACGAAATTCCCCCGACGCGATTTTTACTTCCAGTCAACCAGCCGAATTTCAACTCCTTCCGACACCGTCGCGAAAAATGACTAAATTGCCCTCGGCGCGATTTTTGTTTCCAGTCAACCCGCAAAATTTCCGCCCATTCCGACACCGTCACGAAAAATGATGAAATAGCCCCGGGCGCGGTTTTTGTTTCCGATCAACCTATCAAATTTTAGCCCATTCCGACACCGTCACGAAAAATATCGAAATTGCCCCCGGCTCGATTTTTGCTTCCAGTTAACCAGCCGAATTTCAACCAATTCCGACACCGTCGCGAAAAATGACGAAATTGCCCTCGGCGCGGTTTTTGTTTCCGATCAACCTGTCAAATTTGAGCCCATTCCGACACCTTAGTGAAAAATGACGAAATTGCCCCCGGCGCGATTTTTGTTTCCGATCAACCTGTCAAATTTGAGCCCATTCCGACACCGTCGCGAAAAATGATAAAATTGCCCCTGGCGCGGTTTTTTGTTTTCGATAAACCTGTCGAATTTCAGCTCATTCCGACACCGTCGCTAAAAATGACGAAATTGCCCCTGGCGCGATTTTTGTTTTCGATCAACCTGTCAAATTTTAGCCCATTCCGACACCGTCGCGAAAAATGACGAAATTGTCCCCGCGCGCGATTTTTGTTTCCGATCAACTTGTCCAATTTTAGCCCATTTCGACACCGTCGCGAAAAAGGACGAAATTGCCCCAGGCACGATTTTTGTTTCCGATCAACGTTTCAAATTTGAGCCCATTACGACACCGTCGCGAAAAATTAAGAAATTGCCCCCGGCGCAATTATAGTTTCCCATCAACAAGAAGAATTTTAGCCCATTCCGACACCGTTGCGAAAAATGAAGAAATTGCCCCTGGCCCAATGTTTGTTTCCGATCAACCTGCCAAATTTGAGCCTATTCCGACACCGTCGCGAAAAATGACGAAATTGCCACCGGCCCAATTTTCGCTTCCCGTCAACCAGCCAAAGTTCAGCCCATTACGACACCGTCGCGAAAAATGACGAAATTGCCCCTGGCGCGATTTTTGTTTCCGATCAACCGGTCAAATTTTAGCCCATTCCGACACCGTCACGAAAAATATTGAAATTGCCCCCGGCGCAATTTTTGTTTCCGATCAACCTGTCAAATTTTAGCCAATTCCGACACCGTTGCGAAAATGACGAAATTACCCCCGGCGCGATTTTTGTTTCCGATCAACCTGTCAAATTTTAGCCCATTCCGACACCGTCGCGAAAAATGACGAAATTGCCCTTGGCACGATTTTTGTTTCCGATCAACCTGTTAAATTTAGCCCATTCCGACACCCTCGCGAAAAATAACGAAATATCCTCGGCTCGATTTTTGCTTCCAGTCAACCAGCCGAATTTCAGTTCATTCCGACACCGTCGCGAAAAATGACTAAATTGCCTTCTGCGCGATTTTTGTTTCCAGTCAACCTGCAAAATTTCCGCCCATTCCGACACCGTCACGAAAAATGTTGAAATAGCCCCTGGCGCGGTTTTTGTTTCCGATCAACTTGTCAAATTTTAGCCCATTCCAACACCGTCACGAAAAATATCGAAATTGCCCCCGGCGCGATTTTTGCTTCCAGTCAACCAGACGAATTTCAACCAATTCCGACACCGTCACGAAAAATGATGAAATTGACCTTGGCGCGGTTTTTGTTTCCGATCAACCTGTCAAATTTGAGCCCATTCCGACACCTTAGTGAAAAATGACGAAATTGCCCCCGGCGCGATTTTTGTTTCCGATCAACCTGTCAAATTTGAGCCCATTCCGACACCGTCGCAAAAAATGACGAAATTGACCCTGGCGTGATTTTTATTTTCGATAAACCTGTCGAATTGGAGCTCATTCCGACACCGTCGCTAAAAATAACGAAATTGCCCGTGAGCGATTTTTGTTTCCGATCAACCGCCAAATTTTAGCCCATTCCGACACCCTTGTGAAAAATGACGAAATTTCCCCGGCGCGATTTTTACTTCCAGTCAACCACTCGAATTTCAACTCATTTCGACACTGTCGTGAAAAATGACTAAATTGCCCTCGGCGCGATTTTTGTTTCCAGTCAACCTGCAAAATTTTCGCCCATTCCGACACCGTCACGAAAAATGATGAAATAGCCCCTGCCGCGGTTTTTGTTTCCGATCAACCTGTCAAATTTTAGC
>NW_019233561.1:0-2494 GCF_002742605.1 Olea europaea var. sylvestris
TGGCTCAGGAGGGTAGTGAGAGAGTGATCCATCCACAACATCTTCAGTTTGAATATGGTTATTTAGCAAAGAAATGTCGAATTGTTCTTGATTATTAATGTTGTTGTTGAAGTATTGAGGAACTGAAAAGGTTGGAGAAGGGGTGAAATCTATGGAGGCAGAAATGTCATTATCGATATCTTCGGGAGAGTCGAATATTATGGAGAAGTTGCTGTTGTTTTTAGTGGTGGTAGGGGTAATGGTGGACGTGACAGTGGGCTCGGAGGGGCTAGTGGTGGAGGGGGCTGAGGGTGTGGCCATCATGGCGGCTGCCTCCGGCTTCATGTCATGTTGTGGGGTGAGGTCCATGGTATTGGTGAAATTACTCATATTTGTAGTAACAGAAAGATTTGCTGGATATGAAGAGTGCTCTTCATAGCAGCAATTTGAGCTTGAAGCAACTTCAGAATTTTGTAGAGTTTCTGGAAATAACTCAGACTCGCAAAATTCCAAAATTTGAGCACCAAGTGGGCTTTCAATTTCTTCCTGAAAAAGAAATTTAAATTTTGATGACAAAAATACTTAATAGAGCATATGAAATAAAATGTCACAATGCAAAAGTATTCAAGTACGTAGAACCTCGTCATTAGGTATGATAATATTTTCTCGTGTCCTATTCATTATATATACACATTTACACTCAACGTATATTTTCATTGAGAATGCGTGTGCATACACGAGAAAATGTAACATTTAGATGATTTTGCTTTCCATGCACTTAAAACTTTGTATCTAAATTTGATCAAAACAACATAATTTTAATGAAAGGGATCTTGTTGATGATATCTTGTAAAACACAAAAAAGGTATGTATGTTTGTGCTCCATGTGACATGCCCCAAATAATAAGATTCCAGATAGAACCAAAATATGAAAGGCAGATTAAACAAAAAGGGAAAAATAAAAAATTAATAAATAAAAAAAAATTCGCAGTATTGAACTTAAAATCCATTTTGGGACGAACAATGGAAACTTTCAAAGCACTATAACAACTTATTATCATACATTTGTAGTCCACCCATGTGGTACTTCATTGTACGATATATAAAAGATCCATCTGTATAGATATCATCATCTGTTTACATTAAGATTAAATCCAATGTTAATAAAGGAATCAAGGTTAAGGGAAAAAATTACTTAAGAAATAAGCAGGAAAAGCTAAATATTGCATTAGGATTTGAAAAGAAATTGAGGAGGTGGTAGAAAAATATCTTCCAAGTGATAATAGGCATTATTTTTTGTTTATTGGGCATTAATCCATTTACTAATTAATAATTTACATAATCAAAATATGAGTTAAATACAGATGAAAGCGCAAAAAAACCATTCAGAACATGAAGGTTTTCTGGGAAAAATAAATATATATATTAGTTGGAATTAGAAATAGATAAAAGGGGCACCATTTAGAATATGAAGGGTTTCTTGAAAAACACACACACACGCACATATAGGTACATATATACGTATATACATACTTATGTATGGGTGTCAACATGCCTAGAAAAGATAGAAAATAGAAGAAAGATCAACATAAATAATTGCATGCACATTCAAGAAAACTTTAGAAAAATTACAATGGGAAGCTGTTCTTGTGGATGAACCAAGTTCTGCAGCATTGTTCTTTGATACCTTAAAGAGCTGCTTCCTTAAAAAGCTAAGAAACAAAATATGTCAACATTAATTCCCTCAAAACTTGGCTTTCTAAGCTTGGAATTGGAATGAATAATTGAAAAAGAGAACTAGAGAGAGAAAGACTCACTGCTTATTCAAGAATGGAGGAAGAGAGAGAAATCAAGAGAGGAAAAAACTCAGTGCATATAGCATGGAATGGACATTAAATTTTGGTTTTCTTTCGCAGGGAAACTAACGTTTGTTATATAGTGTTGAGGGATGTCCGTAGATTGGACTTAATCCTAGGTTGTCGGTGGACCACACATTTGACACCCCGATATCTGCCTGGCTGGAAATTTTGACAAGCCAATTTTGTGGTGACATCTGGATTCTGTCTTTGAGATAGGTTTTTGCTGAGATGGCAATAGGGGTTGAATTTCTCTAAAATGATTTCATTTTTTTTTTCATTTTTTTCCTCTGTCTTGATTAATTTCTATCGGAGGAGAGCAAGAAACAACCGAAAGGCGCGTCAATATAAAAGCAGAAAATATGTAAAGAATGCGTTGAGATGTATATGAAGCTCCTACGACCTATATATGGACATCAACCTTGGTAACGTGGTACAGAGATCTAGGGTTGGACATTATCCGATTCAATTTGATTATAAAGAGAACCGAACCAAATTCGAATTTTTGGGTACTTATTAATTGAAATCGTTGAATCCAAATTTAATTATAGAACCATTCGTGTTAGGTTTGATTCAGTTCTTGGGTGCCATACAATATTTAATTTTTTTAATATTTACAATAATGCTAGATTAATTCACATGTTCAATTTTAACCCTTA
>NW_019233562.1:0-2494 GCF_002742605.1 Olea europaea var. sylvestris
TCCAAATTAAGATGTTGTTGTTGAGCGTTAACCACCAATTGATTATCAATGCCCGGGTTGTAAGAGACTCCAATTGGCTCATCGGCTTGGCCTAAGTCCTCGGTATCCTGCAAAAGAGGAATATATAAAATAGGGAGGGATTTGTTAGATATTGCCAACGCCTCCTCAACTCCACTTTCATTTTCATTCAAGCTCACTTCTAACTCCTCCAACTTCGAAGACTCTATTTCTTTTCCCAACTGTAGCTCTACTTTCGTTTCAACCACTTCACTATTTTCTCCCGAACTCTCTTTTTGTGGAATATTTTTCTCACCCTTTTCCATTAATTACCCATCTCCATAATGTCTACTAGGCTCCTCCCTAAATTCTCACTCACGCCGATCCCATTTATAAAAATAATTAGGCGCATATCGCTTCCTCATTAGAGTTCTCAATTCATCCCAAGTTTCAATCGGCTTCTCACCATTCCTCCACCTAGATGTCATCAACTCATCCCACCAAATCACAGCATAATCTACAAATTGTCTCACAACTTACCTCAATTCTTTTTCTCTGGAATAATCATGATATCCAAACACTAATTCAACTTTTTCTTCACATGCCACGTACGCCTCGGGATCTTTCCTACCCTTAAATTGCGGGAGTGATATTTTGCTACTTCCCATATTCCTTCCAACTCCATACCCAACATAATTTCTATCCCATTCTCCAAACCTATCGCCTCTTTTTTTCATACCTCGTAAATCAACACCAACCAATGCATCTCCATTACCACAATTGTCATATGCATCACAAATTTTAATCCTAGGCTCCCGCTTCCTAACATTGAGCTCATAATCACATTGACCACCATGAATATTTTTCAATTTCATGTCAAGCCTATCTAACTTATTCCCCATGTTCTCAAACATCCTTTCAAACCTCTTCATCATCCTTTCCAACATTTATATGAATTCGACATTTTTTGACATTTTTTTTTACTCTTTTTCTGACTCTTTTTTTTTTACTCTTTTTTGACACTTTTTTTTTTACTCAAATTTTTTTTAACAGTACCGTACAGATGAACAGTACTGTACGAGTGAACAATAAATTTGTTTTTGACTCACTGAATAGAAAATCCAATTACAAATCCGACAAAACAAACAAAAGTTGTTTTGGATACCAAATCAGCCCAAAAATAACTTTTTGAATTTTTAACAGGACTTAAACGGATCAAAGACTCAACAAACTGACTGACTCGAAGAACTCGACAAAACAATAAAGAAAAATAACAACTGACTCAACAAGACAAATTGAAAGATATAACTTCGAACCTGGAGCCTAAGCTCTGATACCACCTGATGCGAACCCGGATAGCAACGAACACTATCGAACCCACACGAGAGTAACACCAATCCCAAGAACGCCAATTTGATTCGAAGTTTACGGATTTAATTCCTAAACGATGAATTAGACAACCAACGATATATTAAATTGAAGACCTCCTAATTACACAATTTAAGAATTTCACCAAAGGTTGCAAACACCATAAGAAATCCCAAACGATTCCCTTGACAAGTTCAAGTCCCGAAGATGGGGTAAGATATTTTACTCATCCTTTTTCTTTCTCGAATGCAGCAGCACATCATCTTGACCCCTCTCGAAATGGTAATTTGTTCATCCATCTTTCTTAAATTAAAAGAATCACATGTTCTATATCAATATCCACCTCTTTCACTATGTCATGGGCACTATTATCTTGAGAGCCAATTAACAAGAAAATTTTTAGGATATCATGATCACATTCGAGACTCTTCACCTTATTTCGAATCTTTTAACCACAATTTTTAGGCTATCACGATACCACTCAAGGCTCACTGCCTGATTTTGAATCTACTATACACGTTCAGATATTCATCTTGTTCATTTCAATGATCAAGTCTAAAATTTGACCCATACTAATTTAGATGTCACGTTTCATTCCAAAAGCTTAAATTCCAATTTTACTATGAAACCAAGACCAATTTCTTAGTCAGTGTCTTTCATTTGTCATTTCTCAACACAAATTTGGAATAACATTTAACAATAACAATCAATCCATGTTCTAAAAAGCGCAAGGAGTGGAGGCTAAACTTCGAGCTAGATGAGCCTAGGCATAAAAAAACGTAATTCTTTTTTTAATATTATTTATTTTTAAACATTATTCAATCTAAAAATTATTTAACAATTAAAGTAATACCTACTAAACATCTTAAAATTATAAACTACTATATTGAACAAAAAATGTGCGACGTGCCTAGCGATCAATTATGCTTACTAAGGAGAGTGAAAATATGACATGATGAAAAATCAGAAAGTGGCAACTGATCTGTCTCAATAAAATTAATAGTAGCACAAAACGTTTAATTATATAATCAAAACCACTTGTAACCCTGTTAAACTATTCAAAACTCTCTCAAACATAATCCCACAAAATTCATCAGCAGACTTCAAGCCATTCTACAATAAAAAAATC
>NW_019233563.1:0-2494 GCF_002742605.1 Olea europaea var. sylvestris
CCATCAGAATTTTATTCCAATAGGGGAAATGACTTAATGAAAATTTTGAAGCAACATAATAATACAAAGATATTATATATGTTACCATTGTTTAAAAAGGATTAATTGATTTCTGAGGCATTTTCCCTTCGTGAGGTGAAGCCTAAGCTTTGAGGCTTTTTGAGCCATAACCATCGCCGTAAACCAAATGAATGTTAATTATTAAAATGCTAAATAAGCATATCTAACAAGCACCGATACTTGTAAACTCATTACATACCTGTATCCGACATGTATCCAAGCTTGGTTACTCTTCGATACGTACCAAATACATGTAATTTAATTATTTTATAATTTTTAAATTTTCGATACATACTGGATATGTATTTTTAAATTATTTTCGATACTTATTCAATACATTAAGACACATGAAGAAGATTGTTATTGGTTTTAAACTCTTTTAAAACTCATTGTCTTGACTATGGATTAAAAATAATTACATTATCTAATATTAATAATATATAAAATTAGAGTTTAAAATTAATTAACAACTAGATTTTTCATTGAAAATATAAAATATTATTTAATCTTTTAATACATGTGAATCCGTGTTAATAGTTGAAAAATATATTTTTATTATTGAAAATAGATAGTAACTAGTATTGAATAATTGGAGTACGTACTCTTTTAAGCACTTTATAAGTAGGAATAAAATAACTCCACAATGTACTAAAAAATTTATTTTCATTCATATCAATCTGCGTGTTTTATCAAGAAAAATAGATTTCTATTCAAAAAGAGAATCTAAAATGTGGGATGTTGCCAGAGACTCGTTTGATACTCATGAAGGTATTGGACTACTTGAGGTTGCAATCTATAATTAGATGAGCCAAAGTTGAAAAGTGTTATTTTTAATGATAATGAAAAAGCTATCGTTGATGATATTGAAGAGACTGTAGTTGAAACAATTTTAGTATGTTATTTTATTAGCGTTGTTATATTTCTATTTCTATTTTTTATATTAATGAAATTATGTTAAATTTATAACACATATCCGCGTATTCTATTTTATTTTTAAAGTCGCACCGGCATACTCGTATCGCATTCAAATTATGTATCCATATTCATGCTTCTTAGATGCACATAATAAATCTTCAGAGATCTATTATAAATACAATTTTTTAATCGTATAGTATTAGCTAATTCCTAAGGTGTGTTAGTGTTTTAGGAATAGCTAGTGGACTATTTCCAAAGTAGGGCCAATCAAAATTTTTGATGATTTGTGGCCACACCTAAATCAAAATAAATAATTATAAAGAAATTAAGAGAGCAAACCTCAGACACTTTGAGGTGCTCACCTCAAAACTCGCCTGACAATCAACTCTCTGAGGCTTTTTTGTCCATCTTGCTTTGAGGTTGGCCTGAAGATTTATTAAACAATGAAAGTTACAATGTTTCTTTCGATATATTACAATTATTCTACACAGAGTCCCAAATTCTGAAACCACTATATAATAATCTCGTTATCAATATTGCGAAATATGTCATTCCCAATATACATGATCCATTCGATTACGGTCAATTGTTTAGCGTATTCATGATACGAAATACTCTCTAGACTAACAATAGCAACGGAAAGACCTAATGTTAAAATCACAGACTTGTAACTTAATTGGTATACTTAGCCACTCTTTGATCCCATTCTATAAAAACTAATTTTCCCCAAACTCTATTTTAACCCCATATTTTTTCAATAAAATAATTTTACATGTAAATCCAAATTTTTTCTTACTTTTTAACCACACATTCTCCGAAAAAAATATATTACAAAACATTTTTTTTGGAAAAATGGGGCTCAAACTCACCCTTAATTTTTTTGTTGCAATCAAATTCTATGATAACCAAGGCCCTATAATCCTTCAAGCTCTTTGTTAGCTTAAATCAATTAAAATTTAATCAACATAGCAATGATTTGCTATCTTCTATCATTGCTATGTTCTCATGCTCGCTTCACTTACGTTATACTTAAATAATTTTACATAATTTTTTCCTTTCAAACAAATAAAGAACTGAAAATTTTAATAAATGATTGATACTTATTAGAATAGAGATTTAGAAGTCTAATTCACAAATTATGATTTAGATTTGACAAGTGAGGGGGGAGAGGTAAATACATTATATTTATAATCTAGGCATATGTGGGAGCCGGGAGGTGGAGAAACCGACAGTAAATTTTTTTCACCCACACTAAGGTTGGAGTGGAGTAAAGCTTGGCCCGTAGACTTAGAAGCACTTTGGACAGTCTTACATCTTAAGCCATGCATAAGGGTGTGTACTATCCAATATGGTTGTAATAGAGCAGACCCCATACTAAGTGCATTCACTGTAGATGCGACAACCTAGCAAGAACTTCCTACTTAATGTTTCCATGTGTCACTCGGTTCGAAAAACTGACTGTCAACGACATTTGTTCTAAAAATCTAAGTTGATGTAATGACCCATTTACTCAAATCTC
>NW_019233564.1:0-2493 GCF_002742605.1 Olea europaea var. sylvestris
TAGCCATTATAGAAATAAGAGTCGAATTTTCGTATCAAAGTCGGCGTCGGAGTGAATAAGTCGAAATTAGACTCAGATTACTGGATTTTGATCGGAAAGAGTTAGAGTTTCGACTATTTGGGATTTTTAGGGTTGGTATTTAAGATCTCCAAAAAATGAGAATCAAAGTGACTGAAATTGAACGTGCATTGAGGAATACAAAAACGAAATCGACAAAAATTTGTAAGAAACAAAGATCTGGAGTCACTTTTCTGTGAAACGGGAGGAGAGTAAGAGATGAAATCGACGAAGTGTTTCTAGGAATGAGAGGAGTGGTTTCTATCAAGTTTGTTTAAAGGTAGAGGTTTAGTTCATAATTAGGCCGTAAATATTACTGTATTAAAAATGTTTAATTAGTTTAAAAGGTATAAGTCAAAATCCCCTTTTTTTATAGGGTACGCAGCCTAATTTCCTCTATAATAAAAGTAGATTATCAGTTTTTTGGTATTTCATTCTAAAAATATTTTCTTAATCACCCAAAGAAAGATAAAATTCATCAACTTTATGATATGAAGTGATACTCGTTCTGACAATTCAATTGGAAACCATTAAAATAAAAAAGAGAATAACATATTGGGAATTATTACGAAAGGGATTTATATATCTTATATTAGAATTTTCTAATTATAGTCATGCTCCTTCAAGCTCTCTTGACTCTCACACAAGTTTATTGCCACTTGCTTAGCCAACATGGTTGGTTACCTTTTATACTTTTGCCTCCTTAAATAGACACTGAATATCAATTCTATTCAAAGGTAGAAATTGATTTTCTAGAACCTTTTTTCCAAAATATGTAGGCTATTTGTAAAGAAATCCATGGAGAAAGTTCTCTTTTAAAACTTTCAGCACATTCTACGTCGTTCCTCCATAACATTCACACACTCTATGCAACATTCTAGAATGCATATTCAAACTTCCTCAGCCGAACACTTAGCCTATAGTCTTTCACACAAGTTTGTAAATTGTTTTGGAGTATTCTAGAATACAATTCCAGTGAAACATCAAATAAAACACCAAACTTTTGTCCCACGCTTCAGCCTAGTAGCATTTTACGGCAATTTCACCCTTTAGCTCAGCTCTCGACCACTCAACCTTCAACTCTGTGCCTATAGTTACTTCGTCAACCTCTTTTACTGTTTGTGTTGGGAATCTACTTATACATGCACAGCGGAATTTAAAATAATTTTCGATTCCCACCAAGAATCGCCTTTGTGTTTAGATAGAAATTGTGATAAGATTGTACCTTTTCCAGATCTGCAATCTTTTTGCTTTTCTTTTCGTTCCATCAACCTTGATTTGCCACCACAGCTGTCCAATTGTCCAGCCTCCAACGGTGATCCACACAGAGAATATGATTGCAGCCTCTAGGGTTTTCTCTTGTGCCAGCAAGAATAATGAAAACTTTATGGATCTCAAACCCTAGTTATGTATTTATATAAACCCAAACAGGCTCGGTCCGGTCCGGTCCAATAATTAATTAATCCAATTAATTAAACCCGATCCGTGAATTAATTAATTCGAAAATATAAATAACAAATCCAATTAATTAATTTATCCAACGATTGTTAAATTAACCAATTGGCAATTTGCAATCTTCCAATTCTCTTTTGTGTGTGACCCATTAGGTTCCCAACCACGATACCTAACGACATAAAATATTATTTTAATCTAATCAAAATTAATAAATTAAAACACCCTTTTAATTTATCGTCAATTCACATTCGCCGTCCCTGATTGACATCTAGCAATGTGTCAAGGCAATACATGTGACGGGAAATGTCACGTGGTATGACAAAACCAAATTCGTTCGTTTACCGTGAAACTATAATCCCTTCATCAATATGATCCGATCAATTACAAGATATGGAGTTGTGTCAATCTCGATCATCGATCATATCTTTCACTCCACTATTAAGTTAATATAAGTCGAAAACTCATTTTCGACTTATGAGTACACCTTGGCCAAAGACTTCATTATCGACTTAATTGAATGAAACGCAGATCATAATCTCCTACTATCTAAGAGTGACGAATCCTTTATTGATCAATCACAACCTTCATATGATTCTTGACGTACCCGAACGATATCGTATAGCGGCCCTTTTCAGAGCAACATCCAACACCGCCAAAGTATGACTGTCCTCATATAAGGTACTATGACGACCTCAAGTCAAAGGACCAATTCCACTACCGAACGTTAGAGATTAACCACTGACGCTCAGATAGTTATCCATGTGGGATCTCTCGACGGGTCTGCAATGTTTTGTTCTATAACAAAAACATCCATGTGTTCATTTAAGTGTCACCACACTTTAGCTTGTGAAATTAGCTACTTACTTCATAAGTAAGAAATGCCACACGTGATGGTCTCTCCGTAATAATGATATCCGTATCTCGTTATTACTTACAACCACGGATGATTTAAGATTCAATCAGATGTAATTTGTATCTCAC
>NW_019233565.1:0-2493 GCF_002742605.1 Olea europaea var. sylvestris
ACAGGACCTGACTCCTGGTGAAGGAGCAAATTATATAGCTTGTCAAATTAGTCATGTGAAGGACCAAATTAGATGCACCGTCATAATAAAAATGAAGGAAGAACATTGTGGCTAACCGGTAAGCTTGATGGGAAAGCAGACCAGCAAAGAAATGCTGGCATTTTTGGTTCAATATAGAAAACTACAGAAGACAGTAGATGAATAGACGTATACATCATACATCAGCAAGAGAGCAATAATTTAAAATGCAAGCATCAGTACAGCATTCCATGGATAAACAAATAAATGCACCACAATATAACCATGGCAACATAAGAATGGAATACATGGGAAGCAGTATTCACTTGGCTGCATTCCAAAAGCAGCATCATATTTTTATTACAGATGTTTTATATTTCTTCTCGATTAGTAAACTCAACAAGACTTTCCTCAACAATTAATTAAAAAGATAAGTAATAGACCACTTTCTATAATTTCCTTGTATGTTGTTCACTCATTTCCTGTCCAGAACGAAGTGAATGAAAACACGGATATCCTTTACAGTAATAATTTGATATATGGTGCATATTCATGATTAAACATGACAAACGTCATATCAAGTGAATGTTCATTTCTGATCATCAAATCACCATAAATTTGGTTAGTATTCGCTTTTCAGACTGAAAAAGTAGTCATAATCATGAAACACAAGTTACAATTTCTAAACAAAGTTGAGAAACGTAAATATCCAAAATGAAAATTTTAACTTAGTATTTAAATACTTGTCAGAAAAATTACTAAGATGTATACATATTACACGGTGAGCACACATCCTTGCCACCAAAAATAAAAACTATAAGTGCATAGAGATTATAAGCTTAAAAATAAATTACAAACAGGCATCAGATACAAGTAAAACCTTTCTGTAGATAATCCTCCTGCATTCCACTTTTCACCATCTGTTGAAAATGCTGTCCCATCCATCCAATCTTCAAGGTAAATAAGCATTTAAATCCAAAGAACAAAATAAACCAGGGGCGGGTAGGAAGGAGAAGAAGCTGATCAAAGAAAAATAAAGGAAGACCACAAAAAGGTGATTGAAAACCATACAGCAAATTCCTACCTGTGGAACAATCTTGCGATCTAAGAAAATTGAATGGCTTAAAAGACTCAGAATCGTCCCTAAGAAAAATGTAAGTGGCGCGGAAATCAGCGTGAATCAGAAACTGTACAGAACACACTGCAAGGAAATAAAAACACAAGTTTGTAATAGTATAACACAAGTTTGTAATAGTATATTCACTTACCCCTGAGAAATGGCAGAATTTCTTCCACGAACCTCAGAAAGATGCTCATATTTCACTACAAGAACACAAAAGAATATTTAAATCCGAGTCATGCAACACCAGAAGAGGATAAGGTTGATCCATCGAACCAGTAAGAATCTTGTGCTGAGAATCCAGCTTTACTGTGACCTCAGAACGGCGAACAGCTAACACACGACAATGGTACCCCTTTAAAGGGCCCAGTCGGATTCTTAATAGACCAACAGAAAACATTCCATTTTCTTCACAATTAGTTGCATTTACCATAACATGTTAAACAGGTAAATGAAATTAGAACTTTAATAATGCATCTAGTGATTAGATACAATAGGAACTCAAAAACATACAGTTGTTTTTGTTCTCTCTCTCTTGCAAAGAATTGTTAGGAGACAAGGGGCAATTTGGGGATGATGGGAAATCTTCAAATCCTGAAAGAACAGCTGGTTCACTACCCTGATTCGTATTAAGAAATGCAACCATAAGTTAGATGGACAAAACTGTTTCGAAAACTAATAAAAGGTCCGTCAAACAGTAAAAACTCCTGCTCTTCTGGTCCTAAACATACAAACCTTCTCCTTAGATGCATCTCCAGAAATGTTTACTTTCTCACACAACTGTGCTTTAACACAGATATAGCCATTACTCTCCGGTTCACTTTCATCACACAAAAACAGTATCCCTTTGTAGATTTCTTTTACTGCTCCTTGTCTATCCTGTAATGTCAATACGTACTTGCATATTATCTTCAAAAACCGAAGTGAAATAATTAATTAAAGCTTCTAATTTAAAATTACTACCAGACCTTCAATGGACCATCCGAGACTATGTCATTAATTGATATGGTTTTGGCATGCTGATCCAAAACGGTGAACAATTTTTTGTCAAAAGATGCACTCTTTAGCTCCCGCTGTTTGATATTAACAACCGATGGTCCTTCTGAGCCTTCTTTGATGAGCTATTGCCAAGATGATCTATTGAAGGAAATGAATTGACATCACGCAAGGATGAAGATTATGTAGTATGAGGCGTTTATTGTTGGAAATTGTTGAGGACCAATTTGTATAGGAGAAATTTGGTCTTATTTGAACGAAATTAAAGTTTGGGGTGTGTCCCTTCACCTACCACCCTTTAACTCCTATATATAGGATCATTTGGATGTTTATTTTAATGATTTAAAAATATATATATA
>NW_019233566.1:0-2493 GCF_002742605.1 Olea europaea var. sylvestris
GGAATATTTATAGCTCTTTGAGTCATTTTTGCAACGCACTTTGAATCACCTCAATCAAATATTGGAAGAAAAGTTATGATCAATATATCAAAAACTATTCAGAGATAAACCAACGACAATCTGCGCTAACGCGAGGTAATTCAAGATGCGCGCGGTACCCTATTTCTCCCAATCCGAGAGCCATTTGCCTCAATGGTGCGCGCATGATGGTTATACTTGTGTGCGCACAGACCAATTTTCTTATTCCTATGAAATTCTACATGGAAACAATATATTGATATCCTGTATATACCTAAATACACCCAAAACGTAGAGAATCTCCCTTATACCTAAAAAAAAATCTATATATTCTACATATTTTGGAGATGAAGAACAAGTCTATTCATCAATTCAAGATGAATCATATAAGAATTTTGAAATTTCATAGCCCGGTTTCAAGAGCTATAATTCTTTCAGAAATACATATTTTACAATTTGAATGTTTGCCATTCGAAAAATGGGTTTCAAATTAAGGCCAAAAATCTGGAGCATTACTTTTTCGGTTGAAAATTGATTTGTGAAAATGCTTCTACTCTACTTCATTCTTATGACCTCCAATTGCATCAAATTGATGTCATATGATCTTCAATCATTATTCTGTGGTCCAAATCAACTATTGGATGTTTACACTTTGGTCCCCAAACTTTGGAATTCGCTTCATTTTAGCCCTTTACTCGTGTAATCCTGTTCATCTATCTTCCAATTGTATCCAATTAAATTCTTAGCATCTTCGGTCTTCATTTCGTCGCCTTCTCATCTATGGATTGTTTGCAATTCAATTCCCGACTTTTGAATTTCGCCCTTTCATTTCACTATTTTTGCATTCTTTTCTCTAATTTTTCTTCAAACATTGAGTTTTACCTATAAAATATAATATAGCACAAATTAGTAGTCATAGCAAGTTGCCCTGCCCCACCCCGAACGGAGCCGAAAAACCCGCCCCGGTGGGTTGATGGGGCGAGGTGTGGGGTGCTGTATTACCCTTAAACTCAATTACAAAAATATGTTAATTCTTTGAAAGACAATAATACCCTTGAAAGTTTAAATAAATTGAATCACTTCCATACGTAAATTTCAAAATCAATTTTGCTTATCAGTTTCTCTAATACAATGAAAAAGAAATTTTTTCTTCCATTTGCTAGAATATTGAAATCTCACCAAATTATCAAAGGTTCAACAAAAAAATAATCGGCACTGAAAATTGGTAAGTATAAATACGTATTTTTAATTTTATTTTAGTTAAATTTACTGTTTGAATCTTTAAATTTTATTTAGACAAAGGCAGATGAGTTATTACAGTATTTAAACACAGATGTATAATTTTTTAGCAAAAATGAAAAAAAAAATTCTTCTCTGTATGCATAAATTTTATAGAAAAAATTTATAGGTGTCTGTAAAATAAATATTTAAACATTATTTCATTGAAAAAAGGAAAAAAATAAAAAATTCCAACGTAAGTTCTAGGATGAAAACAGTCGACCCGAAAATCTAAACTGGCCAGTTATCCGGGATAACTGGGCCAGCTGGGAACAGCCGACTGCGTTTAGCCTGCCCGGATATCTGGGCCGGCTGGAAACAGTAGGCCTAGCCACCTTTTTTTTCCCTTTCAGATTGTATTATTTATTTGTTCATATTTAATATATGTTTATTGAAGTAAATATTAATGAATATTTAATACTAATTGAAATAAATATTTTTGAAACGATTAAAATAATCAATGAATAATTAAAAGTATAAGATTAAATTAAATATGAAATGAACAATTTAAGAAATTATATATTAATTCTTTATTTTTAATTTGTGACAGATATGACATCAGCATGTGTCCCAATTTGTTACTTCAATGAATTTCAAATGTATGAAAATGCTCAGTGAGAATGAAAATGGACGAGTGAAGGAGATGGGATTAAAGCAGTTTATATAACGAGGAGTTTATCGTTTGTAGAAATGTACCATGATATACAAAACATGCTTAACGTCGATCCCTCTCAATACGATATGGAATTGAGATTTTTGTTTCATAAGCATTCAACCATTCCAATTCCATCTATGAAAGTTACTTGTGAAGTGGAAATGAAACATCTAATTAAATTGAACCAAGGCCGAAGTCAACTTCTATTTGCGCAACTTTATTTGGGAAGAATGTCCACGAGGGTGAACAGGAAGTTTCAAATGAAGAGAATCGTAATGTAAATGATGTTTGGGATACAATTCAAATTGTTCGTGAAGATGATGTGGTTGTTCCCTAAACCACTGCTACTCACCATGATCATACTGTTACGCACAGAATTCCATTGATAGTTGAAGACAACGAGAATGAAAACGCATTTACAAACGAAGATTTGATTGCTTTATCCCATGGGAGACATGTGTCGGGTGGGAGCTCACAGGCCGGACCGAGTACACGGTCCTCTAATTGTTCGCGTGTAGTTCCCAATGATGAAGATGTATATG
>NW_019233567.1:0-2493 GCF_002742605.1 Olea europaea var. sylvestris
CCGGGGGCCATTTCGTCATTTTTCTCGACTGTGTCGGAATTGGCTAAAATTTGACGGATTGATCGGAAACAAAAATCGCGCCGGGGGCAAATTTGTCATTTTTTCCGACTATGTCGGAATTGACTAAAATTCGACCGGTTGATCAGAAACAAAAATCACGCCGGGGGCAATTTCGTCATTTTTCGCGATTGCGTCGGAATTCGCTCAAATTTGACAGGTTCATCGGGAACAAAAACTGCGCAGGGGGCAATTTCGTCATTTTTCTCGACTGTGACGGAATTGGCTAAAATCTGATAGGTGGATCGGGAACAAAAACCGCGCCGGGGGCAATTTCATCATTTTTCTCGACTGTGTCGAAATTGGCTAAAATTTTACAGGTTGATCGGAAACAAAAATCGCGCCGGAGGCAATTTCGTCATTTTTCTCGACTGTGTAGGAATTGGCTAAAATTTGACAGGTTGATCGGGAATAAATTCGCGCAGGGGCAATTTCGTCATTTTTCTCGACTGTGTCGAAATTGGCTAAAATTCGACAGGTTGATCGGAAACAAAAATCGTGCCGGGGGCAATTTCGTCATTTTTCTCGATTGTGTCGGAATTGGCTAAAATTTGACAGGTTGACCGGTAACAAAAACCGCGCCGGGGGCAATTTCGTCATTTTTCGCGACTGCGTCAGAATTGGCTCAAATTTGACAGGTTGATCGGGAACAAAAAACGCGCTGGGGGCAATTTCTTCATTTTTCACGACTGTGTCGGAATTGGCTAAAATTTGACTGGTTGATCGGGAACAAAAATCGCGCCGGGGGCAATTTCGTCATTTTTCTCGACTGTGTCGGATTTGGCTATAATTTGACAGATTGATCGGAAACAAAAATCGCGCCGGGGGCAATTTCGACATTTTTCTCGACTGCGTCGGAATTGGCTCAAATTTTACAGGTTGATCGGCAACAAAAATCGCGCCGGAGGCAATTTCGTCATTTTTCTCGACTGCTTCGGAATTTGCTAAAATTTGACAGGTTGATCGGGAGCAAAAACCGCACCGGGGGCAATTTCGTCATTTTTCTCGACTGTGTCGGAATTGGCTCAAAATTGACAAGTTGATCGAGAACAAAAACCGCGCCGGCGGCAATTTCGTCATTTTTCTCGACTGTGTCGAAATTGGCTAAAATTTGACAGGTTGATCGGAAACAAAAACCGCGCCCTGGGCAATTTCGTCATTTTTCGCGACTGTGTCGGAATTGGCTAAAATTTGACAGGTTGATCGGGAACAAAAACCGCGACGGGCGCAATTTCGTCGTTTTTCTCGACTGTGTCGGAATTAGATAAAATTTGACAGGTTGATCGGACACAAAATCGCGCCGGGGGCAACTTCGTCATTTTTCGCGACTGCTTCGGAGTTGGCTCAAATTTGACAGGTTGATCGGGAACAAAAACTGCGACGGGGGCAATTTTGTCATTTTTCGCGACTGTGTCGGAATTAGCAAAAATTTGACAGGTTGACCAGAAACAAAAACCGCGCCCGGGGCAATTTTGTCATTTTTCGCGACTGCGTCGGAATTGGCTCAAATTTTACCGGTTGATCGGAAACAAAAACCGCGCCGGGGGCAATTTCGTCAATTTTCTTGACTGTGTCGGAATTGGCTAAAATTTGACAGATTGATCGGAAACAAAAATCGCGCCGGGGGCAATTTCGTCATTTTTTCCGACTGTGTCGGAATTGGCTAAAATTTGACCGGTTGATCGGAAACAAAAATCGCGCCGGGGTGAATTTCGTCATATTTTCGCGATTGCATCGGAATTCGCTCAAATTTGATATGTTGATCGGGAACAAAAACTGCGCAGGGGACAATTTCGTCATTTTTCTCGACTGTGTCGGAATTGGCTAAAATCTGATAGGTGGATCGGGAACAAAACCGCGCCGGGGACAATTTCGTCATTTTTCTTGACTGTGTCGAAATTGTCTAAAATTTGACAGGTTGATCGGGAACAAAAATCGCGCCGGGGGCAATTTCGTCATTTTTTCAGACTGGCCGGGGGCAATTTCGTCATTTTTTCCGACTGTGTCGGAACTGTCTAAAATTTGACAGGTTGATCGGGAACAAAAACTGCGCCGGGGGCAATTTCGTCATTTTTCGCGACTGGGTCGAAATTGGCTAAAATTTGACAGGTTGTTCGGGAACAAAAACCGCGCCCGTGGCAATTTTGTCATTTTTCGCGACTCCGTCGGAATTGGCTAAAATTTTACCGGTTGATCGGAAACTAAAATCGCGCGGGGTGAATTTCGTCATTTTTTCGCGATTGCGTCGGAATTCGCTCAAATTTGATAGGTTGATCGGGAACAAAAACCGCGCCGGGGGCAATTTCGTCATTTTTCGCGACTGTGTCGGAACTGTCTAAAGTTTGACAGGTTAATCGGGAACAAAAATCGCGCCGGGGGCAATTTCGTCATTTTTCGCGACTGTTCCGGAATTGGCTAAAATTTGACAGGTTGATC
>NW_019233568.1:0-2493 GCF_002742605.1 Olea europaea var. sylvestris
GTTTGATCGTTTTCGGTGAATTGCTAGTCCAATTTGATTGGAATCGAGCCAATGAAAAGTGGTTTTGATTTCAGGATAACTTCGAGTTTGAGCGTTTTCGGTGAATTGCTAGTCTAATTCGATCGTAATCGAGACAATGAAAAGTCGTTTCGGTTTCAGGATAACTTCGGGTTTGTTCATTTTTGGAGAATTGCTAGTCTTATTCGATTAGAATCGAGCAAACGAAAAGTGGTTTTCGATTTCATGATAACATCGGGTTTGTTTGTCTTTGGCAAATTGCGAGTCTAATTCGATTGAAATCGATCCAATGAAAAGTTGTTTTTGATTTCATGACAACATCGGGTTTGTTCAATTTTGGAGAATTGCTAGTCTAATTCGATTGGAATCGAGCCAATGAAAAGTGGTTTTTGATTTCATGATAACTTTAGTTTTGATCAATTTCGGCTAATTGCCAGTCTAATTCGATTCGAATCGAGCCAATGAAAAGAGGTTTTTAATTTCATGATAACTTCGGGTTTGATCGTTTTCGGTGAATTGCTAGTCCAATTGGATTGGAATCGAGCCAATGAAAAGTGGTTTTTGATTTCATGATAAATTCGGGTTTGTTCCTTTACAGCGAATTGCTTGTCTTATTCGACTAGAATCGAGCCAATGAAAAGTGGCTTTCGATTTCTTGATAACTTTGGGATTGATCGTTTTCGAAAAATTACTTGTCAAATTCGGTTAGAATCGAGCCAATGAAAAGTGGTTTTCGATTTCGTGATAACTTCGGGTTTGATCGTTTTCGGCTTATTTCTAGTCCAATTCGAATGGAATCGAGCCAATGAAAAGTGGTTTTTGATTTCATGATAACTTTGGGTTTGTTCGCTTTCGGCGAAATACTAGTTTAATTCGATTGGAATCGAGCCAATGAAAAGTGGTTTTTTCTTTTGTTATAACTTCGATTTTGATCTTTTTCGGTGAATTGCTAGTCTAATTCGATTGGAATCGAGCCAATGAAAAGTGGTTTGGATTTCAGGATAACTTCGGGTTTGTTCATTTTTGGAGAATTGCTAGTCTTATTCGATTAGAATCGAGCCAACAAAAAGTGGTTTTCGATTTCATGATAACATCGAGTTTGTTTGTCTTTGGCAAATTGAGAGTCTAATTCGATTGAAATCGAGCCAATGGAAAGTGGTGTTTGATTTCATGATAACATCGGGTTTGTTCAGTTTTGGAGAATTGCTAGTCTAATTCGATTGGAATCGAGCCAATGAAAAGCGGTTTTTGATTTCATGATAACTTCAGTTTTGATCAATTTCGACGAATTGCCAGTCTAATTCTATTGGAATCGAGCCAATGAAATGAGGTTTTTGATTTCATGATAACTTCGGGTTTGATCATTTTCGGTGAATTGCTAGTCCAATTGGATTGGAATCGGGCCAATGAAAAGTGGTTTTTGATTTCTTGATGACTTCGGGTTTGCTCGTTTACGACGAATTGCTTGTCATATTCGATTAGAATCGAGCCAATGAAAAGTGGCTTTCGATTTCATGACAACTTTGGGTTTGATCGTTTTCGAAAAATTACTTGTCAAATTCGGTTAGAATCGAGCCAACAAAACGTGGTTTCGATTTCATGATAGCTTTCGGTTTGATCGTTTTCGACTTATTGCTAGTCAAATTCGATTGGAATCGAGCCAATGAAAAGTGGTTTTTGATTTCATGATAACTTTGGGTTTGTTCGCTTTCGGCGAAACACTAGTTTAATTCGATTGGAATTGAGCCAATGAAAATTGGTTTTTGATTACATGATACCTTTGGGTTTGACCATTTTCGAAAAATTCCTAGTCTAATTCGATTGGAATGGAGCCAATGAAAAGTGATTTTTGATTTCATGAAAACTTCGGGTTTGATCATTTTCGGTGAATTACTAGTCCAATTCGATTGGAATCGAGCCGATGAAAAGTGTTTTTCGATTTCAAGATAAGTTCGGGTTTTTCATTTTTGAAGAAATGGTAGTCGAATTCGATTGGAATCGAGCCAATGAAAAGTAGTTTTTGATTTCATGATAACTTCGGGTTTGTTCTTTTTGCCGAATTACTAGTCTAATTCGATTGGAAATGAGCCAATGAAAAGTGGTTTTTGATTTCATGAAAACTTCGGGTTTGATCGTTTTCGGTGAATTGCTAGTCTAATTCGATTGGAATCGAGCCAATGAAAAGTGGTTTTGATTTCAGGATAACTTCGGGTTTTTTCATTTTTGGAGAATTGCTAGTCTTATTCGATTAGAATCGAGCCAACAAAAAGTGGTTTTCGATTTCATGATAACATCGGGTTTGTTTGTCTTTGGCAAATTGCGAGTCTAATTCGATTGAAATCGAGCCAATGAAAAGTGGTTTTTGATTTCACGATAACATCGGCTTTGTTCTGTTTTGGAGAATTGCTAGTCTAATTCGATTGGAATCGAGCCAATGAAAAGCGGTTTTTGATTTCATGATAACTTCAGTTTTGA
>NW_019233569.1:0-2128 GCF_002742605.1 Olea europaea var. sylvestris
AATTGCTAGTCAAATTCGATTGGAATCGATTCAATGAAAAGTGGTTTTTGATTTCATGATAACTTCGGGTTTGTTCGTTTTTGACGAATTGCTAGTCTAATTCAATTGGAATCGAGTCAATGACAAGTGCATTTTGATTTCATGATAACTTCGGATTTGTTCGTTTTTGGCGAATTGCTAGTCAAATTATATTTGAATCGAGTCAATGAAAAGTGGTTTTGGATTCCATTATAACTTCGAGTTTCTTCATTTTTGGCGAATTGCTAGTCTAATTCGATTGGAATCGACTCAATGAAAAGTGGTTTTCGATTTCATGATAACTTCGGGTTTGTTTGTTTTTGGCGAATTGCTAGTCAAATTCGATTGGAATCGAGTCAATGAAAAGTGGTTTTTGATTTCATGATAACTTTGGGTTTGTTCGTTTTTGGCGAATTGCTAGTCAAAGTCGATGGGAATCGTGTCAGTGAAAAGTTGTTTTTGATTTCATGAAAACCTCGGGCTTGTTCGTTTTTTGGGAATTGTTAGTCTAATTTGATTGGAATCGAGTCAATGAAAAGTGGTTTTTGATTTCATGACAACTTCGGGCTTGTTCGTTTTTGGCGAATTGCTAGTCAAATTCGATTGGGATCGAGTCAGTGAAAAGTGGTTTTTGATTTTATGATAACCTTGGGTTTGTTCGTTTTTCGCGAATTGCTAGTCAAATTCATTTGGAATAGAGCCAATGAAAAGTGAATTTTGATTCCATGATAACTTCTGGTTTGTTCATTTTTAGCGTATTCCCAGTCAAATCCGATTGGAATCGAGTCAGTGAAAAGTTGTTTTTGATTTCATGAAAACCTTGGGCTTGTTCATTTTTTGGGAATTGCTAGTCAAATTCGATTGGAATCGAGTCAATGAAAAGTGGTTTTTGATTTCATGATAACTTCGGGCTTGTTCGTTTTTGGCGAATTGCTAGTCAAATTTGATTGGAATCGAGTAAGTGAAAAGTGGTTTTGGATTTCATGACAACTTCGTGCCTGTTCGTTTTTCGCGAATTGCTAGTCTAATTCGATTGGAATCGAGTCAATGAAAAGTGGTTTTTGATTTCGTGATAACTTCGGGCTTGTTCGTTTTTGGCGAATTGCTAGTCAAATTCAATTGGAATCGAGTCAATGAAAAGTGGATTTTGATTTCATGAAAACTTCAGGTTTGTTCATTTTTGGCGAATTGCTAGTCAAGTTCGATTGGAATCGATTCAATGAAAAGCAGTTTTTGATTTCATGATAACATCGGGTTTGTTCGTTTTTGGCGAATTTCTAGTCTAATTCGATTGGAATCGAGTCAATGAAAAGTGATTTTTGATTTCATGATAACTTCGGGCTTGTTAGTTCTTGGCGAATTGCTAGTCAAATTCGATTGGAATCGAGTCAATGAAAAGTGGTTTTTGATTTGACGATAACTTCGGGCTTGTTCGTTTTTGGCAAATTACTAGTCAAATTCGATTGGAATCGATTCAATGAAAAGTGGTTTTTGATTTCAAGATAACTTCGGGTTTTTTCATTTTTGGGGAATTGCTAGTCAAGTTCGATTGGAATCGATTCAATGAAAAGCAGTTTTTGATTTCATGATAACTTCGGGTTTTTTCATTTTTGGCGAATTGCTAGTGTAATTCGATTGGAATCGAGTCAATGAAAAGTGGTTTTTGATTTCATGATAACTTCGGGCTTGTTCGTTTTTGGCGAATTGCTAGTCAATGAAAAGTGGTTTTTGATTTCATGATAACTTTGGGTTTGATCGTTTTTGGCGAATTGCTAGTCTAATTCAATTGGAATCAAGTCAATGAAAAGTGATTTTTGATTTCATGATAACTTCGGGTTTGTTCGTTTTTGGGGAATTGCTAATCAAATTCGATTTAAATCGAGTCAATGAAAAGTGTTTTTCGATTTCATGATAACTTCGGCTTTGTTCATTTTTGGCGAATTGCTAGTCGAATTCGATTCAAATCGATTCAAAGAAAGTGGTTTTTGATTACATGATAACTTTGGGTTTTTTCATTTTTGGCGAATTGCTAGTGTAATTCGATTGGAATCGAGCTAATGAAAAGTGATTTTTGATTTCAAGATAACTTTGGGTTTGTTCATTTTCGGTG
>NW_019233569.1:2274-2493 GCF_002742605.1 Olea europaea var. sylvestris
CGAATCGAGTCAATGAAAAGTGGTTTTTGATTTCATGATAACTTCGGGTTTGTTCGTTTTTGGGGAATTGCTAATCAAATTCGATTTAAATCGAGGCAATGAAAAGTGGTTTTCGATTTAATGATAACTTCGGCTTTGTTCATTTTTGACGAATTGCTAGTCAAATTCGCTTGAAATCGATTCAATGAAAGTGGTTTTTGATTACATGATAACTTCCGA
>NW_019233570.1:0-2493 GCF_002742605.1 Olea europaea var. sylvestris
TGTCAAATTTCAGCCCATCCCGAAACCGTCGCGAAAAATGACGAAATTGCCCCCCGGCGCGATTTTTGTTTCCGATCAACCTGTCAAATCTCAGCCCATTCCGACACCGTCGCAAAAAATGACGAAATTGCCCCCGGAGCGATTTTTGTTTCCGATCAACCTGGCAAATTTCAGCCCATTCCGACACCGTCGCGAAAAATGGCGAAATTGCCCCCGGAGCGATTTTTGTTTCCGATCAACCTGTCAAATTTCAGCCCATTCCGAAACCGTCGGGAAAAATGACGAAATTGCCCCCGTCGCGATTTTTGTTTCCGATCAACCTGCCAAATTTCAGCCCATTCCGACACCGTCGCGAAAAATGACGAAATTGCCCCCAGCGCGATTTTTGTTTCCGATCAACCTGCCAAATTTCAGCCCATTCCGACACCGTCGCGAAAAATGACGAAATTGCCCCTGGCGAGATTTTTGTTTACGAGAAAACTGTCAAATTTTAGCCCTTTCCGACAACGTCGAGAAAAATGACGAAATTGCCCCCGGCGCGATTTTTGTTTCCGATCAACCTGCCAAATTTCAGCCCATTCAGACACTATCGCGAAAAATGACGAAATTGCCCCATACGCAATTTTTGTTTCCAGTCAACCTGCCAAATTTCTGCCCATTCCGACAGCGTCGCGAAAAATGACGATATTGGCCCCGACGAAATATTTGTTTCCGATCAACCTTCCAAATTTCAGCCCATTCCGACACCGTCGCGAAAAAGGACGAAATTGCCCCCGGAGCGATTTTTGTTTCCGATCAACCTGTCAAATTTCACTCCATTCGGACACCGTCGCGAAAAAGGACGAAATTTTCCCCGGCCCGATTTTTGTTTCACGTCAACTTGCCAAATTTAAGCCCATTCCGACACCGTCGCGAAAAATGACGATATTGCCCCCGGCGCAATATTTGTTTCCGATCAACCTGCCAAATTTCAGCCCATTCCGACACCGTCGCGAAAAATGACGAAATGGCCCCTGGAGCGATTTTTGCTTTCGATCAACCTGCCAAATTTCAGCCCATTCCGACACCGTCGCGAAAAATGACGAAACTGCCCCCGGCGCGATTTTTGTTTCCGATCAACCTGTCAAATTTCAGCCCATTCCGAAACCGTCGCGAAAAATGACGAAATTACCCCGGAGCGATTTTTGTTTCTGATCAACCTGCCAAATTTCTGCCCATTCAGACACCGCCGCGAAAAATGACGAAATTGCCCCCGAAGCGACTTTTGTTTCCTGTCAACCTGCCAAATTTCTGCCCGTTCTGACACTGTCACGAAAAATGACGATATTGGCCCCGGCGTAATATTTGTTTCCGATCAACCTGCCAAATTTCAGCTCATTCCGACACCGTCGCGAAAAATGACGAAATTGCCCCCGGCGAGATTTTTGTTTACGATAAAACTGTCAAATTTTAGCCCTTTCCGACACCGTCGTGAAAAATGACGAAATTGCCCCCGGCGCGATTTTTGTTTCTGATCAACCTGCCAAATTTCAGCCCATTCCGACACCGTCGCGAAAAATGACGATACTACCCCGGCGCGATTTTTGTTTCCGATCAACCTGCCAAATTTCAGCCCATTCCGACACCGTCGCGAAAAATGACGAAATTGCCCTCGACGCAATATCTGTTTCCGATCAACCTGCCAAATTTCAGCCCATTCCGATACCGTCGCGAAAAAGGACGAAATTGCCCCCGGAGCGATTTTTGTTTCCATCAACCTGTCAAATTTCAGCCCATTCCGAATCCGTCGCGAAAAATGACGAAATTGCCCCCGGCGCGATTTTTGTTTCCGATCCACCTGCCAAATTTCAGCCCATTCCGACACCGTCGCGAAAAATGATGAAATTGCCCACGGCGAGTTTTTGTTTTCGATAAAACTATCAAATTTTAGCCCTTTCCGATACCGTCGCGAAAAATGACGAAACTGCCCCCGGCTCGATTTTTGTTTCCGATCAACCTGTCAAATTTCAGCCCATTCCGAAACCATCGCGAAAAATGACGAAATTACCCGCGGCGCGATTTTTGTTTTCGATCAACCTGCCAAATTTCAGCCCATTCAGACACCGTCGCGAAAAATGACGAAATTGCCCCCGAAGCGACTTTTGTTTCCAGTCAACCTGCCAAATTTCTGCCCGTTCTGATACTGTCACGAAAAATGATGATATTGGCCCCTGCGTAATATTTGTTTCCGATCAACCTGCCAAATTTCAGCCCATTCCGACACCGTCGCGAAAAATGACGAAATTGCCCCCGGAGCGATTTTTGTTTCCTATCAACCTGTCAAATTTCAGCCCATTCCGAAACCGTCGTGAAAAATGACGAAATTGCCCCTCGGCGCAATTTTTGTTTTCGATCAACCTGCCAAATTTCCGCCCATTCCGACACCGTCGCGAAAAATGACGAAATTGCCCCTGGCGCGATTTTTGTTTCCGATCAACCTGCCAAATTTCAGCC
>NW_019233571.1:0-2493 GCF_002742605.1 Olea europaea var. sylvestris
GGCTGAAATTTGGCAATTTGATGGGAAATAAAAATCGTGCCGACGGCAATTTCGTCATTTTTTTCGACTGTGTCAGAATGGGCTTAAATTTGACTGGTTTATCGGGAACAAAAATCTCGCCGGGTGTAATTTCGTCATTTTTCGCGACTGTTTCGGAATTGGCTGAAAATTGGCAGTTTGATCTAAATTAAAAATCGCGCAGGGGCAATTTCGTCATTTTTCTCGACTGTGTCGGAATGGGCTCAAATTCGACAGGTTGATCGACAACAAAAACCGCGCCAGGTGTAATTTCGTCATTTTTCGCGACTGTGTCGGAATGGACTCAAATTTGACAGTTTGATCGGAAACAAAAATCGCGCCGGGGGCAATTTCGTCATTTTTCTCGACTATGTCGAAATTGGCAGAAATTTTGCAGTTTGATGGGAAATAAAAATCGCGCCGGTGGAAATTTCGTCATTTTTCTCGACTGTGCCGGAATGGGCTCAAATTTGACAGGTTGATCGGGAACAAAAATTGCGCCGGGGGCAATTTCGTCATTTTTCTCGACTATGTCGAAATTGGCTAAATGGGCTGAAATTTAAAGGGTTGATCGGAAACAAAAATCGCGCCGTGGGCAATTTCGTCATTTTTCGCGACTGTGTCGTAATGGGCTCAAATTTGACAGGTTGATCGGGAACGAAAATCGCGCATGGTGCAATTTCGTCATTTTTCTAGACTGTGTCGGAATGTGCTCAAATTTGACAGGTTGATCGGGAACAAAAACCGCCCCGAGTGTAATTTCGTCATTTTTCGCGACTGTGTCGGAATTGGCTAAAATTTGACTGGTTGATCGGAAACAAAAACTGTGCCGGGGGCAATTTCGTCATTTTTCTCGACTGTGTCGGAATTGGCTGAAATTTGGCAGTTTGATCTGAAATAAAAATCTCGCAGTGGGTAATTTTGTCATTTTTCTCGACTGTGTCGGAATGGGCTCAAATTTGACAGGTTGATCGGGAATAAAAACCGCGCCGGGTGTAATTTCGCCATTTTTCACGACTGCGTCGAGATTGGCTAAAATTTGACTGGTTGAATGGAAACAAAAACCGCGCCGGGGCAATTTCGTCATTTTTCTCGACTGTGTCGGAATTGGCTGAAATTTGGCCGTTTGATCGGAAAGAAAATCACGCCGGCGGCAATTTCGTCATTTTTCTCGACTGTGTCGGAATGGGCTCAAATTTGACAGGTTGATCGGGAACCATAATAGCGCCGAGTGTAATTTCGTCATTTTTCGTGACTGTGTCGGAATTGGTTATATTTCACTGGTTGATCGGAAAAAAAACCGCGCCGACGGTAATTTCGTCATTTTTCTCGACTGTGTCGGAATTGGCTGAAATTTTTCAATTTGATCGTAAATAAAAATTGCGCCGGCGACAATTTCGTCATTTTTCTCGACTGTGTCGGAATGAGCTCAAATTTGACAGGTTGATCGGGAACAAAAACCGCGCCGGGTGTAATTTCGTCATTTTTCGCAACTGTGTCGGAATTGGCTAAAATTTGACTATTTGATCGGAAAGAAAAACTGTGCCGGGGGCAATTTCGTCATTTTTCTCGACTGTGTCGGAATTGGCTGAAATTTGGCAATTTGATGGGAAATAAAAATCGTGCCGACGGCAATTTCGTCATTTTTTTCGACTGTGTCAGAATGGGCCTAAATTTGACTGGTTTATCGGGAACAAAAATCGCGCCGGGTGTAATTTCGTCATTTTTCGCGACTGTTTCGGAATTGGCTGAAAATTGGCAGTTTGATCTAAATTAAAAATCGCGCAGGGGCAATTTCGTCATTTTTCTCGACTGTGTCGGAATGGGCTAAAATTCGACAGGTTGATCGACAACAAAAATCGCGCCAGGTGTAATTTCGTCATTTTTCGCGACTGTGTCGGAATGGACTCAAATTTGACAGTTTGATCGGAAACAAAAATCGCGCCGGGGGCAATTTCGTCATTTTTCTCGACTATGTCGAAATTGGCAGAAATTTTGCAGTTTGATGGGAAATAAAAATCGCGCCGGTGGAAATTTCGTCATTTTTCTCGACTGTGCCGGAATGGGCTCAAATTTGACAGGTTGATCGGGAACAAAAATTGCGCCGGGGGCAATTTCGTCATTTTTCTCGACGATGTCGGAATGGGCTGAAATTTAACGGGTTGATCGGAAACAAAAATCGCGCCGTGGGCAATTTCGTCATTTTTCGCGACTGTGTCGTAATGGGCTCAAATTTGACAGGTTGATCGGGAACGAAAACCGCGCATGGTGCAATTTCGTCATTTTTCTCGGCTGTGTCGGAATGTGCTCAAATTTGACAGGTTGATTGGGAACAAAAACCGCCCCGAGTGTAATTTCGTCATTTTTCGCGACTGTGTCGGAATTGGCTAATATTTGACTGGTTGATCGGAAACAAAAACTGTGCCGGGGGCAATTTCGTCATTTTTCTCGACTGTGTCGGAATTGGCTGAAATT
>NW_019233572.1:0-2492 GCF_002742605.1 Olea europaea var. sylvestris
TCCGTTTTGGGCCCATAAGTACTTTTTGGAAATGTAGCGACCGTTTTGGATTGAACTCACCACTTAGTCGTGACGAATGATGGATTTCGGCCATTTTCCGAAAGAATTAGCACTTTTATTCTTGGAAGGCTTGGATAGTCGGCGTACGAAGAATTGAGCGTACCTTTTGCACACGATGTCCGTTTTGGGCCCATAAGTACTTTTTGGAAATGTAGCGACCCTTTTGGATTGAACTCAAAACTTCATCGTGACGTATGACGGATTTCGGCCATTTTTTGAAAGAAAGAGGAATTTTATGTTTGAAGGCTTGGATAGTCGGCGTACGAAGAATTGAGCGTACCTTTTGCACACGATGTCCGTTTTGGGCCCATAAGTACTTTTTGGAAATGTATCGACCCTTTTCGATTGAACTCACGACTTCGTCGTGCCCTATAAGGGACTTCGGCTATTTTTCGAAAGAATGAGCAATTTTATGTTTGGAAGGCTTGGATAGTCGACGTACGAAGAATTGAGCGTAACTTTTGCACACGGTGTCTATTTTGGGCCCATAAGTACTTTTTGGAAATGTAGCGACCCTTTTGGATTGAACTCACAACTTCGTCGTGACATATGAGGGATTTCGGCCATTTTTTGAAAGAACGAGCACTTCTATATTTCGAACGCTCGGATAGTCGGCGTACGAAGAATTGAGCGTAACTTTTGCACACGGTGTCTATTTTGGGCCCATAAGTACTTTTTGGAAATGTAGCGACCCTTTTGGATTGAACTCACAACTTCGTCGTGACATATGAGGGATTTCGGCCATTTTTTGAAAGAACGAGCACTTCTATATTTCGAACGCTCGGATAGTCGGCGTACGAAGAATTGAGCGTAACTTTTGCAAGAGGTGTCCGTTTCGGGCCCATAAGTACTTTTTGGAAATGTAGCGACCCTTTTGGATTGAACTCACTACTTCGTCGTGACGTATGATTTTGTCCATTTTTTGGAAAGAGTGGGCAGTTTTATGTTTGGAAGGCTTGGATAGTCGACGTACGAAGAATTGAACGTAACTTTTGCACACGGTGTCCGTTTTGGGCCCATAAGTACTTTTTGGAAATGTAGCGACCCTTTTGGATTGAACTCACCACTTCGTCTGACATATGATGGATTTCGGCCATTTTTGGAAAGAATTAGCACTTTTATACTTGGAGGCCTTGGATAGTCAGCGTACGAAAAATTGAGCGTACCTTTTGCACACGGTGTCCGTTTTGGGCCCATAAGTACTTTTTGAAAATGTAGCGACATTTTTGGATTGAACTCACGACTTCGACGTGACGTATGAGGGATTTTGGCCATTTTTTGGAAAGAGTGAGCAGTTTTATGTTTGGAAGGCTTGGATAGTCGGCGTACGAAGAATTGAGCGTAACTTTTGCACACGGTGTCCGTTTTGGGCCCATAAGTACTTCTTGGAAATGTAGCGACCGTTTTGGATTGAACTCACCACTTCGTTGTGACGTCTGATGGATTTCGACCATTTTTCGAAAGAATTAGCACTTTTATACTCGGAAGGCTTGGATAGTAGGCGTACGAAGAATTGAGCATACCATTTGCACACGGTGCCCGTTTTGGGCCCATCAGTACTTTTTGGAAATGTAGCGACCCTTTTGGATTGAACTCAAAACTTCGTCATGACGTAAGACGGATTTCGGCCATTTTTTGAAAGAAAGAGCAATTTTATGTCTGAAGGCTTGGATAGTCGGCGTACGAAGAATTGAACGTACCTTTTGTATACGGTGTCCGTTTTAGGCCCATAAGTACTTTTTAGAAATGTAGCGGCCCTTTTGGATTGAAAACAACTTCGTCGTGACCTATAAGGGATTTCGGCCATTTTTCGAAAGAATGAGCAATTTTATGTTTGGAAGGCTTGGATAGTCGCCGTACGAAAAATTGAGCGTAATTTTTGCACACTGTGTCCGTTTTGGCCCCATAAGTACTTTTTGGAAATGTAGTGACCCTTTTGGATTGAACTCACTACTTCGTCGTGACATATGAGGGATTTCGGCCATTTTTTGAAAGAACGATCACTTCTATATTTGGAACGCTCGGATAGTCGGCGTACGAAGAATTGAGCGTAACTTTTGCACACGGTGTCCGTTTTGGGCCATAAGTACTTTTTGGAAATGTAGCGACCGTTTTGGATTGAACTCACTACTTCGTCGTGACGTTTGAGGGATTTCGGCCATTTTTCAAAAGAACAAGCACTTCTATATTTGGAACGCTCGGATAGTCGGCGTACGAAGAATTGAGCGTAACTTTTACAAGAGGTGTCCGTATCGGGCCCATAAGTATTTTTTGGAAATGTAGCGACCCATTTGGATTGAACTCTCTACTTCGTCGTGACGTATGAGGGATTTTGACCATTTTTAAAACGAATGAGCAGTTTTGTGTTTGGAAGGCTTGGATAGTCGGCGTACGAAGAATTGAGCGTAACTTTTGCACACGGTGTCCGTTTT
>NW_019233573.1:0-2492 GCF_002742605.1 Olea europaea var. sylvestris
TTGATTGGAAGCAGTCCGCGAAATTGGACTCGCGCATAGACCCGGGATAACGGGATTTTAGCCAAATTCCTTCGTTTGGGACTTTGAATAATTAATTGCCATATTAATTATGTCAGGATGAAGAAGTGCTGGACAGAAAATTAACAAAGAAAAATTGCACCTGGGGCAATTTTGCAATTTTTCGCGACAGTGTCGAAATGGGCCGAAATTTGGCATGTTGATTGGAAATGGCCCGCGAAATTGGACTCGTGACACAGACTCAGGATCGCAGGATTTTAGCCAAATTCCATCCTTTGAGCCTCCAAAAAAATTAATTTCCTTATTAATTATTTCAGGTTGAAGAAGTGCTGAACAGAAAATTAACAAAGCAAAGTCGCACCAGGTGTAATTTTGTTATTTTTCGCGACGGTGTTGAAATGTGTCGAAATTTAGTTGCTTGATTGGAAATGGCCCGCGAAATTGGACTCGAGGCACAGACATGGGATCACGAGATTTTACCCAAATTCCTTCGTTTGGGCCTCCGAAAAATTAATTTCCTTATTAATTTTGTCTGGTTGAAGAAGTACTGGATAGAAAATTAACAAAGAAAAATCGTACTAGGGGCAATTCGTCATTTTTCGCGATGGTCTCGAAATGGGATGAAATTTTGCAGGTTGATTGGAAATGGGCCGCGAAATTGGACTCGGGGCACAGACCCGGGATCACGGGATTTTAGCCAAACTTTTTCGTTTGGGCCTCCGAATAATTAATTTCCTTATTAATCATGTCAGGTTAAAGAAGTGTTGGACATAAAATTAACAAAGCAAAATACCCTTAGGGGCAATTTTGTTATTTGTCATGACGGTATCGGAATGGGCCGAAATTTGGCAGGTTGATTGGAAACGGCCCGCGAAATTGGACTCGGGGCACAGACCCGGGATAACGGGATTTTAGTCAAATTCCTTCGTTTGGGACTCCGAATTATTAATTTCCGTATTAATTATGCCAGGTTGAAGAAGTGCTGGACAGAAAATTATCAAAGAAAAATCGCACCTGGGGCAATTTTGTCATTTTTCACAACAGTGTCGAAATGGGCTAAAATTTGGCATGTTGATTGGAAATGGCCCACGAAATTGGACTCGGGGGACAAACTCGGGATCACGGGATTTTAGCCAAATTCCTTCATTTGGGCCTCCGAATAAGTAATTTCCATATTAATTATGACAGGTTGAAGAAGTGCTGGACAGAAAATTAACAAAGAAAAATCGCACCAGGTGCAATTTTGTCATTTTTCGTGATGGTGTCGAAATGGGTCGAAATTGAGCAACTTGATTGGAAGCGACCCTCAAAATTGGACTCGAGGCACAGACTCGGGATCACGGGATTTTAGCCAAATTCCTTCGTTTGGGCCTACGAAAAATTAATTTCTTTATTAATTTTGTCAGGTTGAAGAAGTGCTGGATAGAAAATTAACAAAGAAAAATCGTACCAGGGGGTCAAAATTGGCCGAAATGTAGCATGTTGATTGGAAATGGCCCGCGAAATTGGACTCGGGGCACAGACCCGAGATCACGGGATTTTAGCCAAATTCCTTTGTTTGGGCCTCCCAATAATTAATTTTCGTATTAATTATATCAGGTTGAAGACGTGCTGGATAGAAAATTAGCAAAGCAAAACCGTACCAAGGGCAATTTTGTCATTTGTCATGACGGTGTCAGAATGTACCGAAATTTGGCAGGTTGATTGGAAATGGCCCACGAAATTGGACTCGTGACACAGACTCAGGATCACGGGATTTTAGCCAAATTCCATCCTTTGAGCCTCCAAAAAATTAATTTCCTTATTAATTATTTCAGGTTGAAGAAGTGCTGAACAGAAAATTAACAAAGCAAAACCGCACCAGGGGCAATTTTGTCATTTGTCGCGATGGTGTCGGAATGGGCCGAAATTTGGCAGGTTGATTGGAAACGGCCCGTGAAATTGGACTCGCACACAGACCGGGGATAAAGGGATTTTAGCCAAATTTCTTCGTTCGGGACTCCGAATAATTAATTTCCATGTTAATTATGTCAGGTTGAAGAAGTGCTGGACAGAAAATTAACAAAGAAAAACCACACAAGGGGCAATTTTGTCATTTTCACAACGGTCGAGAGATGGGCCGAAATATGGCAGGTTGATTGGAAACGGCCCGCAAAATTGGACTCGGGGCACAGACTTGGGATCATAGGATTTTAGCCAAATTTTCTCGTTTGGGCCTCCAAACAATTAATTTCCTTATTAATTATGTCAGGTTGAAGAAAGTGCGGGACAGAAAATCAACAAAGCAAAATCGCACTAGGGGCGATTTTGTCATTTGTCGCGACGACGTCGGAATAGGCTGAAATTTGGCAGGTTGATTGGAAATGGCCCGCGAAATTGGACTCGGGGCATAGACCTGGGATCACTGGATTTTAGCAAAATTCCTTAGTTTGGGCCTCCGAATAATTAATTTCCGAATTAGTTATGTCAGGTTG
>NW_019233574.1:0-1245 GCF_002742605.1 Olea europaea var. sylvestris
CCAAGCGTTCAAAATATGCGAGCGGTCGTTCTTCATAAAAAGGACGAAAACCCTAATACGTCATTACGAAATCGTGAGATAAAGCCTAAACAGTCGCAACATTTCCAAAAAGTACTTATGGTCCCATAACGGACACTGTCTGCAAAAGTTATGCACAATTCTTCGAACAACATCAATCCAAATATGCAGGTGCACGTTCTTCATAAAATGGTCAAAATCCCTCATACGTCACGACGAAGTGGTGAGTGCAATCCAAAAGGGTCGCTACATTTCCGAAAAGTACTTATGGGCCCAAAACGGACACCGTTTGCATAAGTTACGCTCATTTCTTCGAAGCTCGAAAATCCAAGCGTTAAAAATATGCGAGTGGTCATTCTTCAAAAAAAGGACGAAAACCCTAATACGTCATTATGAAATCTTGAGCTAAACCCTAAACGGTCGCAACATTTCCGTAAAGTACTTATGGTCCCATAACGGACACTGTCTGCAAAAGTAATGCTCAATTTTTCGAACAACGTCAATCCAAATATGCAGGTGCACGTTCTTCATAAAATGCTCAAAATCCCTCATACGTCATGACGAAGTGGTGAGTACAATCCAAAAGGGTCGCTACATTTCGGAAAAGTACTTCTGGGCCCAAAACGGACACCGTTTGCATTAGTTACGCTCATTTCTTCGAAGCTCGAAAATCCAAGCGTTAAAAATATGCGAGTGATCGTTCTTCATAAAATGGACGAAAACCCTAATACATCATTACGAAATTGTGAGCTAAACCCACAACGATCGCTACATATCCGAAAACTACTCATGGTCTCAAAATGGACACCGTCTGCGGTAGTTATGCTCAATTCCTCGAACGCCGTCAATCCAAATATGCAGATGCACGTTCTTCAAAAAATGGTCAAAATCCCTCATACGTCACGACGAAGTAGTGATTTCAAGCCAAAAGGGTCGCTACATTTCCGAAAAGTACTTATGGGCCCAAAATGGACACCATTTGCATAAGTTACGCTCATTTCTTCGAAGCTCGAAAATCCAAGCGTTAAAAATATGCGAGCGGTCGTTCGTCATAAAAAGGATGAAAACCCCAATACGTCATTATGAAATCGTGAGCCAAACCCTAAACAGTCGTAACATTTCCGAAAAGTACTTATGGTCCCATAACGGACACTGTCTGCAAAAGTAATGCTCAATTTTTCGAACAACGTCAATCCAAATATGCAGGTGCACGTTCTTCATAAAATG
>NW_019233574.1:1833-2492 GCF_002742605.1 Olea europaea var. sylvestris
AATCCAAGCGTTAAAAATATGCGAGTGATCGTTCTTCATAAAATGGACGAAAACCCTAATACATCATTACGAAATTGTGAGCTAAACCCACAACGATCGCTACATATCCGAAAACTACTCATGGTCTCAAAATGGACACCGTCTGCGGTAGTTATGCTCAATTCCTCGAACGCCGTCAATCCAAATATGCAGATGCACGTTCTTCAAAAAATGGTCAAAATCCCTCATACGTCACGACGAAGTAGTGATTTCAAGCCAAAAGGGTCGCTACATTTCCGAAAAGTACTTATGGGCCCAAAACGGACACCATTTGCATAAGTTACGCTCATTTCTTCGAAGCTCGAAAATCCAAGCGTTAAAAATATGCGAGCGGTCGTTCTTCATAAAAAGGATGAAAACCCCAATACGTCATTATGAAATCGTGAGCCAAACCCTAAACAGTCGTAACATTTCCGAAAAGTACTTGTGGTCCCATAACGGACACTGTCTGCAAAAGTTATGCTCAATTCTTTGAACAACGTCAATACAAATATGCAGGTGCACGTTCTTCATAAAATGGTCAAAATCCCTCATACCTCATGATGAAGTGGTGAGTGCAATCCAAAAGGGTCGCTACATTTCCGAAAAGTACTTATGGGCCCAAAACGGACACCGTTTGC
>NW_019233575.1:0-2492 GCF_002742605.1 Olea europaea var. sylvestris
TTTGTGAAATACATGCCTTGCTAATCTCATACCCTCTCTCATTTTTTCAACACGAAGTTTAATGAATGTTATGTTTACACCTTCGCAGGATGCCTCCAAAAAGAACATCAAAGGTAAAAGAAAATGTTGGTTCCACATCTGGCACAGGCCAGACTAAGAAGCTCGAATGGGGTGTCAGGCGATTTCTATCTTCAGACACAGCAGCCCGTTAGGCCTATGTTGTCCGTGAGTGGGCACTCATCCCCGAAAGGCCAGTTAAGTTGGAAGATTTCCCCGATTTTGAATTGGTTTATTTAATCCACAACTGTGGTTGGGAGAAAGTAATTGAAAGACCGCACCCAGTGTATGAAAATCTGGTGAAGGAGTTCTATGCCAACTTCAATACAAAAATCGATACGCCTGGATCAGATCATCTACATCAAAGATGGGTTCGGGGTAAATGGATTATGATTTCACCAGAAGTAATTCATGACTACTATCGGCTAACTTGGAATAATTTGGTCCCAGTCCAACATGATTTCAACTGGATTGAGGTTGTGGAAGTATTATTGGGACATGAGAATGCTTGGCCTCTCCCTATTGCACATTGGTATCAGATTGATCTCACCCCATCTATAGCTATCCTATGGTTATTCATATGCCACAACATCGAGCCTATTTCCCATAGGATGACATTCACAAATCAAAAGGTTGGGTTTATCTGTCATTTAGTTCAGGGAAACAAGATTGACTTGGCCATTTACATCTACAACCAGATATATATTATAGGCACATAGGAAGACAGGCACACCTCGCTGATTTTTCCAAGTTTGATAAGTAGGATATGTAGAGCTAAAGGCACAGAAGTTTAGCCTGGGGAGGCACTAGAGAAACCAAGTCCCTTTATCAAGCGCCTCACACTCGAGGCCAAGGACCGAGCCAGAGTTAAACATCAACAGAAGTTGGAAAACGAACGACGCCGACAGTAACAGGCTGAGGAACGACAGACAGTTGAGGACTTCGAAATGCCACACGCTCCTCCACCACCGGTTGACATTGATACCCAGTTATTGAGGCAGATGTTTGCCACTATGACAGGACATAGCCGAGACATACAAACTTTTCAGCAATCTTTTGGAGCAATGAGTACGACCATCCAGCAGGTACAGAGTGATATAGCCATCACAAGAAACTTCGCTTCCAATGCCAGCAGTGAGTCCCTTGCAGCGCGAGGATAGATGAGTACCTTTGATGGGCGATTGGGAATGTACATTGTCAGGATGAATGGATACAGTGGCAGGTGAATGAGACATGGGACCGTTTGGGGAGCTTGGAGACCAGGGTTCAGGCCATACATGTGGAGCAAACCCAGCAGTCTGACATATTGAGAGAGATTTTATCCCGCCTTCCTCGACCTCCTAGAGATGATAATGCAGGACCCAACCTTCCATCACAGCCACCATATTGATAAGGAGAGTACTGTTTATCCCATTTTGATTTTTCTTCTTCATTTTGTCCTTAAGATTATGTCTTTGATCTTTCGTTAATCTTATATTGAGGACAATGTATTAACTAAGTTTGGAGGGTGACATAATTTTAAATCTTTATCTGTGTTCATCGGTATCTGTATTCCATTATTGCATAATATATGCATGATGAGTGTTAAAAAAAATTTTCATTTTATTCACTTTGTTTTAATTCTTTTCATGCATGCTTGTGTGGGCTTGATAATCTGCTAGCTATGATGTTATTATTGGACTTTTTTGAATTGCAAAACTTTGGATCTGGTGTTAATTAGACTAACTGATACTTGTTGATGCAACACTTGACATTATCTATGCACGCTATTTATGCTTGACATGTTAGATGAATGACTGAATTTTGAGCATAAAGTAGGAAAAGAATGATAACCCTCTATTGAATTAACCCGTAAACTACCTTAAGACAGTTTGGTGATGGTTGAGCTATTATAGGGGAGCATTGAGATGAGCGGGGACTCCGTGCATGAATTTTATTGTGTGGATTGCCTAGACCAGTAGGGTGAAGAGTAGGTGAAAATCTTAAATTGAGGGATGGTTTTGGAAACTAAATGTCTAGAATAATAAGGGCATAAAATTGAATTGTGAGGATAAGATACTTCTTTTCATGCCTTTATGACTCGAGCAAGTAAGCCTGTAAGGATATGTTAAAATCTGGTGCCCTAAGGTCAACTGGCCTGGAGTCACCGGCCTAGAACTCACTAAAGGGGTCATATAAAAAGCAAGAGGGAAAGAGGTTAATAAAAAGTCATCTGATCATGCCTTTATAACTTAAGTGAATAAGTCTGCAAGGGTTTAAAACCTGGTGCCCTAAAGCCAACTGGTTTGGGAGTCACCGGCCTAAAGCTCGTTACATGGGCTGTATCGAAAAGCAAATGAGATGATGATAATAAAAAAAAAAATTTGTAAAGTGAGAAAACAAAAGTGAGACAATAACATGAAGAAAAGCCCTTAGACATTTGGTTGAGGGAAATA
>NW_019233576.1:0-24633 GCF_002742605.1 Olea europaea var. sylvestris
TTCAATTATGGTAAGTGTTGTCTATAACAATGGTTTATGATAAGATTTTGTTATAATGATGCATATATTTTTTAAATATACAAAAGGGTGTGAATAGAAAATATAACTCGCGACAATTTTTCTTAGACAGAATTTTAAGTATAAATGGAATCAACGGTCCAAATGATGAACAAAATAAAGACAAAATTCAAGTTTAAAGATCAAAATATGAGAGGTTGAGATATGAAAAAATAGAAACTTTCTAGCACTATTGCACGAAGGTTGGGGGAGGTGAAATTTTTTCTCAAAATATATATTTGATGTATCATTTAAACCTTAAAAGAACATATTCTGATAGCAGAGAGGAGGGTGAAATATCTATTCTGAAACTCTAATTCAAGTCATTCGAGCATGACTCTAAGGTAGAAATTATAGTAACCGACTAACTATAACTAAAATGCCCTTTGTAGTCGAATGCAATTAAACTTCCAAGAAAAAAAATGTCATCCTAATTTATTAAATTGATTGCTTGTATCTTGGAATGCTCGACTGTGTTGTTTATGTGAAACAAATGTGTCAATTCTTTTGTTGCTTAAAAAAAAAACTAAGAATTCGCTCAATTAAAACACTTCCAAAAATCTGTCTAGACAATTAATATCGTTATGAAATTAAAGAATTCTGAAATCCCCTTCGGCAGCCACTTCATGGCTTTCCTAGAATCATTGTTCAAGATTGCTGGCATAAATTTATGTCCATAAGACCAGGTTGGCACTAACTCAATAAGGAAACAGACTAAAACAATAGCAATCCAAAGCACTAGTTACATATGGGGGGGGGGGGGGGGGAAAGGGGGTTTTGGGGAAAAAAAAAAAAAGAAATATGGCTTTCGCTTTTAGTTTCAAATTGATGGATACTGCTAAATCAAGTGGGGCTGAGACAGGCAACAAGGAATAGTCTGGTTAAACCATATGGGAAAATAGAACTTCTGTGCACTTATGTTTTTCCTTGAATGGGATCTAAACAACTCAGAGAATAAAAATAATCAAGAGAAGAAGAAAAAGATGAAAGTATATATGCTTAAATTGAAAGATGAGATCAATCTTAACATAAAAATGATAGTACATATGCTTTTGATGTACTAAATATCATGGGATGCATTATAAATCTTGATGAGCTCCACATAATAGCTCTCCGCGTCAAGCTATATGCAACAGCACTAAGAAAACATTATCTTGAAGTTTTATGACTATCCAAAATTCAATCTAACTTGGTCAAAAGTGTACAATACTCTACAAATTCAAGACACAAAAACTCAAGTACTGGCCATTTCTAACTCACTAGAATCGACCTCGTTAGTGTCAGTAGGAGCCAAGCCCAGATCCTCCACAAGCTTCCCCCAAGCCTTCAACAAATTAGGAGAGAACTTCTTATTCATAGTTCAAATCATTGCTCTCACCCCATTCTTATGTCCGTTTTTGGCCAGCCCTTCAGCTAAGTACTGGAAAGTATTAAAATCCAAAATCTTGTGCAACTTCATACTCTCTTTAAACACCTTATACCCTGTCGCATATCGTCCTTGCTTGCACAAATAAAACAGAAATGTCCTGAAAGTTGTCGTATTTGCATTGCAGCATTTGGACCCCAACTCATCATATACCTTCTTTACTTCATCCATCATACCATTTTTACAATAGCTCGTCATCAAGTAGTAATAACTAACAACATCAGGTTTTATCCCAGCATTACTCATTTTGTCAATTAAGCTCTTAATCCCCTTTATCTCCCCGCCATGAATATGCATAAGCAGCACATTATACACCCCAACATTAGGAACACAACCCTTTTTCGTTACTTTCTCATCCCAAAAACTCTCGGCCTCCTCACTCCTTCCCTTCTTGTACAACCCATGTAAAATTGTGGTAAAAGTAACCGGAGTAACCTCAATCCCCTTCTCCTCCATCTCACTCAACTTCTATATCGCCATTTCAGGTGACCCCATCTCGCAATATGCTTTAGGAAGGTGTATTTAATTGAGATTTTCAATGACTTTTTGAAATTTTAAAAGTTAAGGTATATTCAATGTAAGCTTTTTAAGACTCTCTAAAAGTATTGGTGTATTCAATAGAGACTTTTGTAGACTTTTAAAAAGTATCTAAAAGTCAGGTGTATTCAATTCAAACTTTTTGGAAATCTGTAAAGTCTTGATATATTCAAATTTTAATGACTTTTAGAAAAGTATCTAGAAACTTTTAAGTAAAAAATATTAAAATAGAATTTCAAATTTGTCTCTCATTGATGTCTAGATTTTGGGAGACTTTCGTATAATAATAATAATAATAATAATAATAATAATAATAATATGTATTTTTTTTCTTTCAATATTTTTATTTCCTTTTCCCTTCTACGAATATTAGAGTTACAATTAAAAATTATTTTTTCTACTAATTATATTTGTTTCTATTTCCTCTCTCTGTTATTGTTCATCTCTATTTTCTATGAAAAATTATATTGGATTCTTATATATATAGTATTATTTATTTAATTAACGTCGTACATTTTTGTTCTTTTTAAAATATTTTTATTATATGGGGAGGAAAAGGAGAATTGTGGGAACTACCACCTCGTATGTGAGAATTTCACACTATTATACTAGATTTACGTGAATTCTATTTTAAATGAAAGTTTTCAAAAGTCTTTTGAATTCTACAAAAGTGTATTAAAGTTTTATAATGAAAGTCTATACAAGTCTTTGATAAACTTTCACTAATTCCAAATAAATCCATAAAAAACCCATGAAATTCATAGAATTCATCACTTAAAAAAAGTCCATGAAAGTCAATAGTCCCAATTGCATACATTCTTCTTAATCAATATACAGCAAGAGCAAATCGCTTGAGAGCAGGTCCTTCTAAGTTTCCTTTATGGAGGACTATTTTTCTAAGTGTTGCAGCACATGCAACCTTAGATTGGTCCTCTTGAGAGCTGGTCCTTCTAAGTTCGTAGCACATGCAACCTTAGATCGAATTGTTTGAGAGCAGGTCCTTTTCGAATTCCTTCATGGAGGAGTATTTTGTCTAAGTGTTGCAGCACATACAACCTTAGATTGAACCGCTTGAGAGCAGGCCCTAAGTTTCCTTCATAAAGGAGTATTTTGTCTAAGTGCTGCAGCACATGTAACCTTAGATCAGATAGCTCAAGGAAAGGTCATGAGTGGGGTCTTTAAACACACTCTTTATTATGAATGGGTTTATATAATAAGAATACATCACCATTACGGAGGATTTTACATAGTATATTTTATTTTCTTTTGCCGATAATACTTCTTACGGTGCTCAGCATTCCAAGGGTGCAGTAGAGGCCTTTCTCACATGTCTTTCAACTCGTAGGCTCTTCTAGCCAAGATCTTGATCACTCTATAAGGTCTCCCCCAGTTAGGACCTAAGGATCTGGAACCGACTTCTCTCGTGAATATTTTCCTCAGGAGTAGAGAATCGACTCCGAATTCTCGTTTTTGCACTTGTAGTTGTAATACTTGGCATTATGTTGCTTGTACATGGTATTCCTAAGTTTTGCTTCACTTCTCCTCTCTTCAATTAGGTCCAATTCTCTGCGTAGGGTCTGTTCATTTTCAACTTCACTATACACTGAAATTTCATTTATTAACGTCTAGCGTTCGTGTTGGATTGCATGTTACTATATTAGAATTAATGTATATGTTGTTTGTTGTGGATTTAAATCAAATTTTAGTATATTTTAATAAAAGTTGATGGAACATGTGGTTGAAAAATTGTGGGTTCCTTAAAATATGTCATTAAAATCAATTGTTGATTTTGTTTTAGATTTTAGTCCACCAGACATGGATTATATATGAAGGTGTCTAATGTCTAGACATAAAAATTACGTACACATTCTATAGTGAGGGGGGTCATAAATTTATACTCATCTTTGTCAATGATCAAGTCCAATCGAAACATTACCTCTTGAGTCTAAACTCTCGATCTAGTTTAACCAAATTTCAAGAAAGGTATCCATCACTTTTTTTAGGTTTTTGCAGAGGATGTGGGAAGATCAAATAGTTGGAATATGAAAGGGAGAAGGCAATATATGAGAAAAATAGATAGAAGTCTCAAGTTAGATCTCGAAACTTTATAATCATTCAAAATTGGTTTGTCTCAAATTTCAGAAGTGTGAAATTCGAAATTTTCAAAACTTGAACTTTGCCAATAAAACTTGCGATCTTCCAATAGCTTTCTTCTTACTTCTAATCACTCCGTACAATCCGATTAATCTTTAATTGCTTTGGACCGTACCAAGGAATGTTTGGTTAAAAAAATATGTAAAAAAGTTGTGATTTCTACAAAATGTGTGGATAAAAATAGAACTTGACTAGATTATAAGCAATTATAATATTTGACAAACATAGACCTAAAATTAAGGACCAACTCCAAATTTAAACTTTCAAGTGACAAAATTTAAATTTTCCTCATGTGAGGAGGTGTCCAAGTCTATTCATTCAATTATAACTTAAACTTTAACTGCCCAGAGGTAAATTTTCTTGAACTAAAAATGTATCCAAGTGTATTCATTTATACTGTAACATTGGCTTAAGGGTTTTACTCATAGATCCTCCAACTCCGCTATGATCACTCCACCAGTGGTGGCATCACCCAATTCTTTCACAGTACAATTCATATCCCCTCCTTCTTTACATACACGCGCTTATACATTTATACGTGCTTAGATATTTAAGAAAATTTGAAGGGTAAATAGAAATTTTAACAAAAAGAGGGCATAGTTGAAGGCACATTGAAAAATTTGAAGTGATAATGGGGTAGGTGGAGGTTGATACTTTAGAGTGATGGGGAAGGTAGTAAATTTTTTGTTAGCTCTCTGAAGAAGTATTTCTATTTTCCAAACCTCATGCATTTTTTTCTTAGTTTTCTTTCTGCATGTCAAGCACCCGAATTTCTTAGCCTAGGTAGTCTGGGAGAGATGAAGGTTTGATTGTACAGGCTCGGTGCATTTTCCAGTGAGGTTCTGTCGATCTTCTCTACAAGGGGGGATATATTAGAGAGAAAAATTTGTGGCTAGAAAGAAGATGAGTGAGGAGTCGTTTGAGTGTTGAAAGAATGAAAATACGCAGGAGGATGACTTCATTTATTGAAGTCATGTTGACTAAGATGACTTGGTCAATCTAGCTACTCCGCTCTCACCAACATTCTTCTTTTGTAGGCCCAATGATATTAGACGCAACCCTTTACCGACCAACCGGTGACCCATCTGATAAAAGAAGAAAAGGGAGACTGCAAATTCTCGATTTTATTATGGACAGATTGCAGTAATTTATACACAGCAAAGAGCCCTAAAATTCAAGAAACAAAGTGATCGTGTTACCAAAAATAGATATGAAAAAATATTGCTAAGAATTTTATTCCATAATGATATGACATCGTCCAGTACGCCCCTTCAAGTTGGTGCATGGAGATCACGAATGTCCAACTTGCCAACAAGGAAATGGAACTGAGCATTACCAAGAGCTTTAGTGAAATGATTAGCTAGCTGGCAATCGGAGGAGACATGTGAAGTGTAGATGGAGCCAGCTTTAATGCAATCGCGAATGAAGTGGCAGTCAATCTCGATATGTTTGATGCATTCATGATGAACGGGGTTAGCAACAATGTGCATGGTGGCCCGATTGTCACAATAAAGTTGGGCAGGCAACGAAGAGTGAATGCTTAAGTCTTGAAGTAGAGTACGGAGCCAAATAAGCTCACAAGCAGTGGTGGCCATGGAGCGATATTCAGCTTCAGTCGAAGAACGAAAGACAGTAGTCTACTTCTTAGTTTTCCAAGAGATGGGAGAACGACTAAGAGAAACAATGTAACCAGTAACTGAGCGGCGCGTTAGGGGGTAACCTGCCCAGTTTGAATCACAATATGCATGGAGTTGAAAATCAGAGTCTGAAGGAAGAAAAATGCCTTGTTCAGGAGCGGATTTAAGATAGCACAAGATCCGAAGGGCTGCCACCCAATGACCATGCCGGGGCTGATTCATGAATTGAGAAAGAATGTGGACTGAATAGCAAATCTCTGGCCTAGTGATGGTCAAGTAAATGAGCCTCCCAATAAGACGATGATAAGGAGATGGATTAACAAGAAAGTCACTATTGTCCAAGGCCAATATGTGATTCTGCTCGATAGGGAAGGTCACAGGTTTAGCACCAAGTAAACCGGCCTCCTGTAGTATGTCCAGCGTGTATTTGCATTGTGATAGGACAATTCCTTCAGGAGAACGAGCTATCTCCAATCCAAGGAAGTATTTGAGTGTACCAAGATCTTTAATGTGAAACCAGGTGTTCAAATAATCCTTAAGAGCGGCAGTGTCCAATCTAAGGAAGTATTTGAGTGTACCAAGATCTTTAATGTGAAACCAGGTGTTCAAATAATCCTTAAGAGCGGCAGTGTGGGCACTGTTGTTGCTAGCAATAATAACATCATCGACATACACAAGCAAGGCCGTGAAAGAGTTGCCCTTGCGATGTAAAAAGAGGGAAGCATCAGCCCTAGACTGGGTAAAGCCAAAGCGACGGATAGCATTGGAAAATTTGGCAAACCATTGTCGGGGTGCTTGTTTCAAACCATAAATGGATTTACGGAGTCGACACACCCGACTGCCACTGGAGAGTAAGTACCCAGGAGGGGGTGTCATGTAGACCTCCTCATCAAGGTCACCATGTAAAAATGCATTATGGACGTCGAGTTGGTGCAATGCCCATGACTTGGCGGCCGCAATAGTTAATAAGGTCCTAACTGTGGTAAGTTTAGCAATCGGTGCAAAAGTCTCATTGTAATCAAGCCCTTCAACTTGTGTATAACCTTTGGCTACCAAGCGAGGCTTATACCGCTCAACTGACCCATCAGAATGGTATTTTATTTTGTAGACCCATCGTGATCCAATGGCCTTTTTCCTAGGGGTAACTGTGCCAAATGGTTTTGTTTAAGTGCTTCCAATTCATTGTTCATTGCATTCTGCCAATGAACATCTTGAATAGCCTGTTTATAGGACTTCGGTTCATCATCGCGAGTGATGGCCACAAGGAAACTAGTATATGGTGAGGTAAATTTTGAATATGAGAGAAAACTTTGTAAAGGATAGGACGTACTTGAGGAAGCATTGTTGGAAGAGGCTGGAGAGGACCTATTATTTTGTGGCAACTCAACATGGAAGTCACGAAAGCGAGATGGCAACCTCCTCTCTTGGGCGGAGCATTGGGCTGGAGATGTTGAAGGTTGATCAGGAATGGAAATGTCAGGTAGGGTAGTGGTCGAAGGAGGTGTGGCCGTATCTAGGGAGTGCTTAGAAATAGTGGAATCTGGGGAGTGTTGTGTGGTGGTTGGGGAGGTGTGTATAGGTGATGGCACGAGTTCAAGGCCAAGAATAGGGAAAGGTATAGGTGTGGACGTCGGAGGTGAAGACGACGCTTTATTTCGAAAATGGAAAATGTGTTCATAAAATGTTAAATCCCTAGAAGTGAAAATTTTGTGTGTAGTTAAATCATACACCTTATACCCCTTTTGACCATGTGGGTAACCAACAAAAATGCAGGCTGATGCACGTTCTTGAAACTTGTCTCTTGACCTAGGAATGACGGAAGCATAGCAGAGACACCCAAAAACACGAAAATGGGAATAATTAGGTTTTCAAGAAAACAGAAGTTCATAGGGACTTTCCCGAGATAGTAGTGGTGTGGGAGAATAGTTTATCAAATATGTTGTCGTTAAGTTACATTCACCCCAAAACTTAATGGGTAAGTTAGCTTGAAACCTTAAAGCTCTAGCTACTTCAAGTATGTGTCTATGTTTGCGTTCGACCACTCCATTTTGTTGAGGCATTGCGACGCAAGAAAATTGAGTTAAAAATCCCATTTTGTTGACAAAAAAGTTGGAAGTTATGATTAATAAATTCAGTGCCATTGTCACTACAGATTTGTTTAACAGCCTTTTCGAATTGTCTATTTATCATAGTTATGAAGGAAGTCAACCGAACATAGACTTCGGTCATGGCTTTTATCAAATAAACCCAAGTAGATCTAGCATAGTCATCTACAATGCTCAAAAAATAATTTGCACCAGATAAAGATGTGGTATGATACGGTCCCCAAACATCACAGTGAATTAATTCAAAAGATGCAAGCGTTTTAATAAAACTAGTAGAAAAGGGTTTTCGAGCTTGTTTCGCTCTATGACAAGTGTCACAAGATCTATTGAATGGCTTAATAGTAGGTAGACCTAAATCACCAAGGAGGGATAGCTTATCATAAGATAGATGTCCAAGGCGTTGATGCCAGAGAAGAAGGCGAGAAGGCGAGAGTCACTAGTGGTGCTGGTTGCAGCTGTAGGAACTTTGATTGCTTGAAAATAATAGAGCCCATCTTGCAGTTCACCCATTCCAATCAGCTTCCTCGTGGCTAGGTACTGTAAGGCACAGAAGGAAGGAAAAAAATGAGCAACACAGTTCAAGGTTTTGGTGAGCTTACTGATAGATATAAGATTGCATGTAAAGTTAGGTATGTAAAGCACACTATTTAAATTAACAAGAGAATTAAGAGAAACATCTCCATAAGATTTTGCTGGTAAACATGAACCATCTGGAATTTTAATTGGTGAAAGATGAGATACAGGTTTAGGAGAAATAAGAACTCTTTCAACACACGTCATGTGATCGGAAGCACCCGAATCCAAAACCCATTCAATTGAACTATTGGACAGAGAAGTTGCCTTATCCGCAAAATTGGCCATGCAATCAAATTTCTTATCAAGATTAAGCATGGAAATAAGTTGCACATACTTCTCATTTGTGAGTCCATTAATTGGTATAGCATCGTTACCCTTATCAACTTCCACGCATTGTGAACTATTTGCCGTTTTTACTTTGGATGGTTTTTTCCCTTTGTCCCACCATTCTGGATAGCCATGTAACTCAAAGCAAGTGTCTTGAGTGTGTCTAGTTTTCTTGCAATATTCCCAGAATTGCTTCGCTGGGTCACGACTTCCTGTAGGCTTTTGGCTATTAAGGTGTCTGTTGGTGGCGAATGCGGCTGTCTCGACAGGAGGCAATCTAGATGCTATCACCAACTGCTGGCGTTCCTCTTGTGCAACAAGTCCATAGGTACGAGATAATGAGGGTAATGGGTCCGTGTTCAGAATCTGAGATCGCACGGTACTATATTTATCATTCAGACCCATTAAGAACTGATGCACCTTCTCCCTTTTCCTTTCTACAGCGAACGCCTTTGCCGAGCCACATGTACACGATTGAACTTGAGAATATGTACTGAGTTCATCCCAAATTCCTTTCAGTTTTGTGTAATAAACAGAGACTGTCATTCCTTGTTGCAAAGTGTTTGTTAGTTCAGTTTTTAACTGATGAATACGAGGAGCATTCCCTTGGGAAAAAAGGCTATCCAAGATCACTCCACATCTCTTGTGCCAACACGAAATAAGCTACACTATCATGGAGGGTGGGGTGAACAGAATTAAAAATCCATGAAATTGCCATGGAATTGCATTTAATCCATGCAGGTTCATCCAATGAACCAGGTGCCGGACGCTTGACAGATCCGTCCACAAAGCCAAATTTGCTCTTGGCTTGAAGTGCATTCGTCATTGCCTGAGGCCATGTGGGGTAGTTTTCTTCCTTGAGCAGGCAGGTTGCTAAAGCTATCCCCGGGTTATCAGATGCATGAAGAACGTAGGGTGATGAAGTATCATAGTTAGATTGGCTATTGTTTGATTGGATGGTGTTTGAGTTGTTGCTTAAGGCATTGGAAGCCATGGGAAAAGGGCTCTCTTTCGCCATAGATGAAGGTCCTAGGGTTCCCGCTCTGATACCATGATAAAAGAAGAAAAGGGAGACTGCAGATTCTCAGTTTTATTATGGATAGATTGCTGTAATTTATACACAACAAAGAGCCCTAGAATTCAAGATACAAAGTGATCGTGTTACCAAAAATAGATATGAAAAAATATTGTTGAGAATTTTATTCCATATTGATATGATATCGTCCAATACCATCCTTAATCATCAACCATTTGAATATGGTTGGTATATTGTCAGCAGGTTGTGATTTAGTTTGATGGTAATCGACCGAGAACATGCGTTTTTGCACCACGATCAATCATATCTCTAGGGCTAGTCCGAATTGCGAAATGCCTTCCTCTCTCCCTTTTCACAGATATTATTATCATAAATGTCTTTGCTAATTGAGTGAGTGAGCCAAATAAACCAGAATTTATAAATGTTGGCAATTGATAATGTAAATTTTTCTAATTAGTGAATTTTTTTTAGAACTAACAAAAAGTGTGTTTTATTTGGAAGATTTATCTCTAGGTATTATTAATCCTATTTTCAAGTAATAAACAAGTGTCTGGTCTAATATCTATGTCATGATGTGGAATGTCATTCCAGCATAACCTAGAGTACATATATTTATGACATATTTGGATTTGGTAAGTTGGACTGGACAAAAAATGTCTTTGCTCCTTACTCTTGATCATGAGAAGTGCAAAACAAGCCATCAAATATTTAAGCCTCTTACCAAAATGAGACAAAAATTGGACAATACAATTAAATAGATGGTATTTTGCTTTTCTTTCCATTTCTTAATCTTTCATGAATGCATTGATTATGTGTACAAGAAACCGACCTGTAGGACACATCGTAGGCAAGTTAACCAAAGTGATAGTTGTTCGAATAGCTTATTGCAAGGGCACACAACTCTATTTCCTAACGACCTCATCGATAACGATTGGGATAACACAAATGACCAACTCAAACTGGATGAACTTGCCAAGTACCAACCACAGGATTCTTAAGCATGATCACATAAATCCCTACCTGAGGCTTAGCCTGGACATAGACGTTCGACCAGATACTTTCCTCTAGTCCTTGAGACAATTCTCTGACCAAGTAAATTCATTCAAACCCTCGGTTTATGGAGAGTGAATATCAGAAAAACACAAGAAATGGGTTACCACAAAGGAGAAACACCCCATCCACACAAGTATATATAAATTATGGTGCCAAACTCGTATACAACAGAGTTTTTATAAGTCAGAACACACTACAAACTACACTGTTAGCGTGCAGTTTCCATGTTGTAATAAGTAGAGACTACAAGTAGACAACAAGTCTTTTGGTAGATTTCAAGTATCTAAAACAATTATTAACTAAACCTTAGTCCCTATAAATTAGAGATCGAATATGTATATGTTTTTGCAACTCTGTTTGAGTATATTTCGAGCATCTGCTGACGTAAATTTCTAATGTGTATCCTCTCTTTACTTTCCTTCTGGTAGCACGACTGATTGAACAATGTAACTGTGATGTGTACAAACACTCATCCTAGATGGATTGCTATTGTCCAATATATACGCATATCATGTTTTATTTATGCTGTTTTCAAGTATCTAACAGTTGAGGGAGATGTGTTAGACATGCAATGTGGTGTGACCAATACTATTGTACTTTCCAATTTCTAAAACACTAGGAACGCTGTCTGCACACATCTGTGACAATAAGCCTCATTTTGTAAATTTTGAGATATAAATAAAGGAAAATTTTATCTTCTAAATTATTCGTAACAAATTAAAGCAATGCGAGAAAAATTGTGAGAACTTCATGTTGAATTTGTTTCTGTCTAATATATGCATGCAATTTTCTTGATTGTAGTTTTGATGTTTTTATTACTTGTGTGATTTTTTGGTCATTACAGAATTGTCTTTTCCAATAACACTGCAGAATGGATTTTGCACAGCTTCAACCTGTTGATAGGATAAGCAACCTTCCTGAAAATATAATAGATGACATTCTAATGTGTGTGCCAACACATGATGCTGCTGAGGTATAATTGGGTTAAACTACCTCATCTCATATTTGATGTTACGGTGTGGCAAGAATTCGAGGCAAATGAGAGAACTATGAAGTTCTTGCTGTAACTTAACCAGGTTCTTTTACATCACCGAGGACCCATAACTAAGTTTAGTCTCATTATTCCAAAGCTTGAAAGCTGTTCACATATTGACCACATGATCAATCTCTTATCAAATTCTGGTGTTGAAGAATTCATCTTTGAAACTGAACATGGATACAGAATTCCGTCTTCACTATTTATGTATTTACTGCTGAAACATTTGACACTTTCTGCTGGTTTGATCAATCCTCCTCCAACCTTTAAAGGATTTAATGGACTAGTTAGGGTGGAATTGTGTTACGTCATCATTCATGCTGAAGTACTTCAAAGTTTGGTATCTAGCTGCCTGTTTCTGGAGCAACTGTTGCTGAATATCCCAATTGAGCTTGATAACTTGGAAATTGATGCTCCTATGCTAAGACTTTTTCATCTTCGATGTTTCTGTTGTTCGTCTATTTGTATAAAGAGATCCCAACATCTTGCAACAGTTAAGAGTTACTGCTTATGAGCATTATGAGGATGATGAATTCAATTATCGAAACTGTACCTTTGTTGGGTTCTTTGATTCTCTTCCTGCCCTTCATAAACTGTGCATGGACTGCCATTTTATGCTGGTATGGTTAATTATAAATATAATCATGTGAATTCAAGTTAATTATGTTCGATCATAATTTTTCCATCTTCTTTCTGGACTTTGCAGGTCAAGTCCAAACGGTGCTTCCAACTGCTTTTAATCCACCTTAAAATTCTGAAGTTACTCCATATATATCTAGATTCAGAGGAGGAATTCTCATGTGTTCTTCGCTTGATCAGAAGGTCCCCCAACCTTGAAAAAATGAAGATTTCCGTTGTAAGTAATGGACGTAGTTATTTCAAATTGCCTTCTTCTATATTCTGATTTGAACTAAAAATTTAAGCTAACTAATTTTTTTGACACATTTCATAGATTATGGATTGGGAAGGTTCTGATGCAAGCCATGTTTCAGACTTTCTAAACGTGCAATACTACTCAGATGTACTTTTAAATCAACTTCAAGAAGTGAGGCTCGAATCCATTTCTGGCACCGTTTCTGAGATGACACTCATTATGCTTTTATTGGAGAAATCACCGAAGCTAAAGAGAATGGTGATCGATCCAGTACAGGAGTGATTTATTCCGGCCTAGCACTGAGAAAGTTTATGTGATTTTCAAAGAGGTAAACAAAGTTTGGCGTGCATCGCCAAATGCAATGGTCATTTATGAAAATTAAGATGAATATAAACTTTGATAGTTGGATGAATCTAGCTCAAAGAGATCAGGAGTACTTTACTTTCAATTTTGCAATGTGGCTTTCTGAAATTTGAAATGTTTTTCCTAAATCATGCAAGGTAGTGTTGGCTAAATATGAGATTTCAAACCATATCAGGAAAACACTTCGGAGATTACGGTTTTTTGTGCAAATAGATCTACTTAAATGCAAGTAAACTTATGAACTTATTTTCATGATGTTCTTCATATATATAAAGTTTTGACTGTAATAATATATAGTTTAGGATATGATTTGGGTTCTGATGTTACATATTTTGAAATTATACATGTAGGATACGAAAGTTTATGATTGGAAAATATAAGTCAAATTTTATTTGTCTATGAAAAGAATGGTGTAAAATTTATACTAATCGTTGTCGAATGTCAAGTTCAGGTCAATCAAATGCAACTAACAACTTCATCACCTATAAATTCAAGTAACTGCAATTAAAATTCCCTACAAAGATTTCAAGTCCCTAATTAGAACACTTCAGAAAAAAGTTTTTCTAATTCAATTATGTCTACAAACTTCATATTGTTATCTAATTCAAGAAGTAGAGGATCATTATTCAAGACTGTTGACATAAATTAATGTTGACATTTTATTGATGATAAATAGCCACAATCGAATTTATAAAAAGTATGGAGTAAAAATGATTACTATAAGTTCGTTTTAGTTTTAATGAAAGTACTTAATTAAAAATGACTCTTATTTGATTATTTAAGTAATTTATTTTATTTATATAAAATTTATGTTTACTTTTAGGGTATAAGTACATTCTAGTTCACAATCAAATATAAAAGTAGTTCTGTTGTCGATTTTCATCTGTAAGTGGATGCATAGGGACAAATAACAAAGTGATTAATACAATATGGTTTCAACGAGGACTAATTATATACTTATTTATACTTTAATTAAACTTAGCTCTAATTCAAGAAAAATAAATTAATAGTTTTTAAAGTAGATTTTAACTAATTATAATTATCTTCTAACGCAAACAAAACAAACAACTTCCTCGAATTAATTTATTATTGCTAACATACTTTAATCTTCAACTACTTGTTTATAGCCCGTTCTTATGTTACCAATCGATATTCCTTATGTGTTAGTTTTATCTCTCGACATAAATTAAATCGATTCTTAAATTGTGCATAAATTGTCTTAATTTTTCTGCGTACCATTTTATGGACAAAATTGCAATTTTAGTGGAGTTGTACCTTCTATTGGCTACATATTTTCTCAGCGCAATAGATGGGACGGTTACATAGTATGAACCCTTCAACAAGTGAAAAAATGACTTCAAAGATGTGTCATTCTTTTACCATATTACGTTGTCAATGCAATATTGAAGTAACCGATAACACTTTCTTTAGAACTCGTGTTATCTTCTCCGTATTGATGCCATATTGAATATCCTTAAAGTGACAAGCGACTATGAACACTTGAATATCTTAAAAGTTCGTAATGATATAAAAACAACATATTCACATTTCAGAAAACTTTCCTTTTTCATAAGTAAAACGTGTAGTGGATCATTATTTTCATCCTATGATTGACTTATCTATCCATTTAAGGTCTATATGTAATTTCCTTTTACTTTTAAAATAGAAAAAAAATTACTTATTTTCAACTTCTGCCGTTAAAAGAGTTTATATTTTCAAACTTACTTGTAAATAAACAATTTAACCTCTGGCTGAACTTGAAATTTTTTAACAATATATTTATTTCCAAACATTTTTTTTGAAAAAGGATGGAGAATGATATTAATATAACACACTAAATAAAAAGTGTCTATGTCAGTGAACCCACCCCGTCATTTACATTTGGCTGCCACTAAAATTTTTCACATAAAACTCGACCAATTTTCCATCCACCTACTTCTTTTACACGGATTATACAGGTACGTAATTATTTATGGATGATGATATCTCATTATATTAGCTCTTCTTTGGTTGTGATTAAAATTTTGATTTTTATTTAAGTCAAAGTTAACAATCAATTTTAACCATATATTTTATGGATTCATAACTTTTCAATCACACGTTTCATCAATTTTTATCAAAATCTATTAAAATTTTAATTTTGATCTCCACTAAACGTAAAAGAGAGCTGTGTCCAGCCTGGGCCCTCGATGCTGAGGTGTACGCCATACACCTTGGCATACTTGCCACACATTTTGTCATCACAAATTTTCCATTTTCAAGTGTCATTGGTAGACTATCTACAAAGTTTATTATAGGGTTTACGCCATATCCAACGACATTAAAAAATTTTAGAAGATAAGATATCAAGTGGATGGAGAAGAAAATAACTTGGTTTTTCTTAACCAACCAAACCTAACAACATTTATTTCTCATAATTTTTCTATCTGCCAATGGAAAGTGACAATTCCTTCATAAGAACGTATAGACTACTTAAGAGGGAATAAAACTACACGCTATCGATTGAGTCGAGTGGTTGCTTTTGGACCCATTGAAAGCCTTTTTCTTTGCAAGAAATTCATGGATATGGACCAATTGAAAAACCATTCATGAAAATGAAACTAATCTTTTTTATTTTTATTTTTTTCCGGGATTTTCGGCATCTTATGAGAAACTTTTGGAATGTTAAAAAATTATTCGGATTTGTCTTGTGAGAGAGTATGCTTTTCTGGACTTGAATTCCTATGAGAGATTGTGAAAAGGGAAAGAGAACTTTTTGAAAAAGGGCATTTTTTCGTTAAGGTCAGAATTACTCGTTTAGGATTTATTTGATTAAAATAGCATTATTCTTACAAAAAAATATGTATTTGAAAGAAGAAATGCAAAAGATTCAATTTTGATCTAGGCAAGAGTTTGAGTATTTATTCTTAAAACGAATATGTTTTGCACAGGTACAAAAAATCTTGTGACACTCTTCTTTCAAGTGATAACAATCGCATCTCATGATAGGAGCACTTTGAACTACATAAATGATAGAACATAGTCTCTTAAATTAATGAAATCATACATTTTTTAGTACACATTAATTTTTACCAAATTCCGTTGAAACTTCAAACAAAGACTTTAGTCTGCGTGCAAGACCCAGGTAAGAGAAGTCTGAAACCAAAGATTGAATTATTGCCATTTTGTCTGTATGCTTGGATTAAAGTCTCTGTTCGGACCCTCAAAATTGCTACACCGTTCAAGTTCTAGCAGCATCTAATTATTATTTTTACATTCTGAGGAGTTTTGAAGACTCGGCTTGTTTCCTCATTTGCAGTTATTCATGGAGTGGGTGAAAAGAAAGATAAGGTTCTTGAAAAGGAGGAATGAGAAATTGAAATTATCGCCTTGGTATATGGAAAATGGAGGCAAGCTGTTAGAAGGTCTTATTGCTTCCTCTAATGGCAAGTATAACATTCCTTATCGCGTCTTTACCGTTGAAGAACTTAATAAAGCAACAGACTTCGATTTCACTAAGTCAATAAATTATATTTCCAGATCTGCTATGTGGGATGGAACGGGCTATTACATCAGCGGCATTTTTCAGCAACGGTCCATTCTGGTGAAGAAGTTCCACGCATATGCTAAAGGAGACGGAGCTGCGTCCTATGCTGTCAACGACATTGTATACACGGTGCAGATGAACCGCCACAAAAATGTTTTGAAGATATTGGGTTGCTGCTTAGATTTGGAAATACCTGCTATTATCTATGAAATCGGGATCAATTATGGACTTCTGTATGACCTTCTTTGTGGAAGAAACTTCGGGAATAATATTGGTAGATCACTCTCTTGGAGTAATCGACTAAAAATTGCAACAGACGTTGCAAATGCTGTTGCTTATCTTCATACAGCATTTCCCACACCTATCATCCATAGAGATCTAGGCACAAAAAACATTGTCATAGACAATAATGGTGTTGCTAAGCTTGTCGATTTCTCACTCTGCGTAGCATTGCCTCCAGGAGAATCACAGGTGGAAGTAGATATTGTTGTTGGGACTAAAGGACATCTTGATCCTGACTACATGACAACAGGCATTATCACAGAGAAGGGTGATGTCTACATGTTTGGAATTATTCTCCTTGAACTCTTAACTGGTCGTTACTCTTTCTTCAATGTAGATGATGAATATCCTTCTTTATGGAATTTTGCAGAACACCACGTTGAGAAGAATGAGTTGAGTAAAATTTTGGACCCAATTATTTTAGAGGAGATAGGCGAAATAGAGCATCAATTGCAGGCTTTCTCGAGACTTGCTTTGAGATGTATTCTTGACAGAGGAGCAGATAGGCCATACATAATCGATGTGGCAAAAGAACTAGTAAGGATTCAGAGGTCTGCTCATCCCACTCAGAGGAGCAGCAGATAAGCCATATCATCAAGATATTATGTTGTTGGATAAAACGCTTTCTAGCTTGTGTTAATTTGTTATTTTGTTTGGGTAAAACACTTGATGCTTATTAGTAATGTATGAACGTTTACTCAAGATAAGCAGTAGACTTGTGAAAGATCTGAGCACGAAACTTATGATCTTGTTTGCTGATGTTTTCCATTATGGAAGTGTTGTCCATAACAATGGTTTATGATAAGATTTTGTTATAATGATGCATATATTTTGGAAATATACGAGAGGGTATGATTAGAAAATACAACTTGTGACAATTTTATTTAGACAGAAATTTAGAGTATACAGGGAAGAAACGGTCCAAATAATGAGCAAAATTCAAGTTTAAAGAACAAAATATGAGAGGTTGAGACATGAAAAACTAGAAACGTTATAGCGCTATTGCACGAAGGTTGGGGGATGGAAATTGGGGAGAAATTGGCAACATACGCGACACACGGCAATTGGGCAGCAGCTTGAAGGAGAAATTGTAGTCAAACATTATGGCAAACACGAAGACGGCAACCACGAAGAAGCCACGGATTATTGGAATATAATTGGAATTAATTACATTCCGTCAATTACTTGGTGATGTCGTTTAAACTTTATTTGTTTGATTCCTTTCATGTATTGTATCCTTATTGCTTATTTATTTCTAGTTCAAGACAAGTAACTTAGTTTAATTCTTGATTAATTTTGCATACCCATTGCATTATTTAATTGATTGACCACCAATTGAATAATTAGTTACTTGTTGTAGTGTTGAGAGAATCAAAAAAAGTTTAGAACGCTGCAAAATTAACATATGTAGATAGGATTATGAATAATCTTTATCACAAATGCAATCACATAGGTAACCTATAATTGAATGCATTTTGGTCATACAAATTCGAAATAGGAATAGGATCGGGTTGTGATTTGTTTTAAAATTTTAGTTTCGGAAGTGTACGACCCGTAACAAGTAATGGTGGACCTAAGAGTCCGGATTGTCGATCCCACAAGGACTATTTTCTAGCACTTAATTCAATTTTTCTTTAACTACCATTTGACTAAAACAAATTAAAAGTTGTAAAATCTGAGTTTTAATCTAAATTCTAGAAAATAAACAGATGTTCACACGATTGGTTGGAGAATCAAATAATGAATGGATGTTAGGGCAGAATAACTTCACCAATTAATCACCTTTACACCTCAAATTAAAACTCAATTCTAACGTAGTGCTCGGTCAAATTCTCCCATTGTATTCAATTTACCCCTCTCGAGTTAACATTGAGCCTATTCAACTAATTAAATTTCATGTCTCTATGCAAATTCAACTTAGTTAAACGAGTTCTATGCCCTAGGAATTCAATTGTGACCACAATAAATGGTATAAGTATCTCTACTCTTTATACCAATGTACTGGATTTTACTACATGATCTAAATCCTAAACTCATATCTCTATTTGTAAAGAATTCACAAAAATCATCAAATTATTGATCAGATAATTTAATGCATTCAACTCATAGCAAAATGAACACATGAAAAAATTAAAAATTGAGAATCTTTATAAGAGAATGTAAAGGATCCCAATTGGTTACATTATTCTCCCTAACAATGAATTTAGCTACTCATAATGCAAGAAGAAAAATAGGAAATCGTCTTAAAATACATCATCGAATTTATAATAACGATGTGAAAAAAAAAAGTAGAATTCTTGCACCAAGATCTTCTTCCCCTTCCAATGAATGCTTCTAATATTCAATTGTTTGGTGTTAATCTTCTTGAATTTCTCTTTTGAATCTCCCTTTTTCTTGTCTTGTCTCCAATGTGTCCAAAACCCCTCAAAAGTATAAGAAAGATGTATTTATAGGTGGCCCTCCGTTTTGTGTAGAAGTAGGGTTTTTATGGATTTTAAAACGGCCCAAAAAACGCACCCTAGATACTCAGTTGCAGCGATTAAGCAATACGAGACAGCGCCTAGGCGCCGCGTCAATTTAATCACAGCGCCTAGGCGCTGATGATAGCGCCTGGGTGCTATGATTGCAACGCCTAGGCGCTGCCTCTCGAGTTCAAATTTCATTTTTTTCCAGTTTCGTAGCGCCTAAGCGCTGTCTTCTGCTCCAATTCTGTGTTTTGAGCCTTTTTGTCCACTTTAATACCTCTTTTCGCATCGCCTCTCCTAACCTTCAAAACAACACTAACAAACACATCAAAAAGGTTCTATACTCACAAGATCTAGCATTTAATCAAGCTAACTTGTGCAAAATTCATGAGTGAAACAAACTCATCAAATAGCCCAAAACTTAACCGTTTGCTAGTCCTCGAGCAAACAAACACATCAAACAAAAAAATCATCCAAGGATGATACACACACAACTAGTCAGTTAGACAGTTTGTCTTTTTGGCTCTGCATTGATAACATTATATTATATTTATGAATGGCGTCAAAATCACAATGCAAGAACCAAACTTCCACTCATACAATATGAAACGGGTGTGTGTGTGGAGGGTCAAGCGTAGCGCCGTACATTCAAAAGTTGGTTCACTTCCCAACCCTCAATGGTCAATTATTTCCTTTTTTCACTCGTAAGATTCACATACCCCCAAACTTGGTTCTTTTATTCTCTTAACATGGTGTAATTTCAAAGTTCAATTTTGCTTAAGATTTCCTTACACCACTCTAATTTGGGTTAGTTCAACCGGCAACGTCAACAATTCATTCATGTAGTGATTCTCCCAATTTATGAGTATTTCAACAATCTAGTTTATACTTAGTGATTCAAACCCACTAGTTATCTGGGCCCCCAAGATCAGTTTTTTTTTTTTTTACCTCACCCTTTTTTCCACTTCTTGACCCCTGTAGCGAGTGTTAGGTTGGTAACTCCCCAGTTTTTTGTATACCAAAGGGTACCAGGTTTCAAGAGACCCCTACGAACTTAATAACTCGAGTAAAAAAGGTACAAGTGTGAGACTCAGCTGAATACGTGCAATGCTTCTTCTCTTATAAAAAGAAGCAAAATTTATAGCGGTTAGATTTCTAGCATTCGGTCATCACTAAGCTTATACCAGAAAATTAAATACACTCCACACAATCTTTTTCACATGCCCGGAATCAACACAATCGTAAATCATTTCTTTCGCCAGTTAGAATGCCCTAAATTATAATGTACATGGTTAAGGGGTATTGACATTCATGGATTACGGGATTACACACCTAAGTCATCTCTTTAGCCTATGTGCATGAGCCCTCATGTTCCTGTACGACGCTCAACTTAATACTCGTGTATAAATGTTAGACCGCTTCATATGGATAAGTAGAAAATCCAATTAAAACAAATGATTCATCCACAATCCGTAAACTAATACATGCTCTCAAATATATTCATCATAGCTAACAAGATTATCTAACTCACACAAGCATGCTGAATATGAAAATGCATATATAATAATAATAATAATTATTATTATTATTATTATTATTATTATTATTGTTGTTGTTGTTGTTGTTGTTGTTGTTGTTATTATTATTATTATTTTATATATATAATAAACACATGAACACATAAACAATGTCCTCAATGTGAAATATAAACAAAATGGGGAGGGGACTTACTTGACAGACAGCGTTAATTGTCGTCCTCGACATCGTTGTCCTGGGTATTCGAAATTGGATTTGCAGCGTGATCAGGTAGGAGAGGCGGCTGAGAAAATGTTCGATCGGAGTAAATCGAAGCCAGGACCGCATTGAACTCATGTTGATAATGGAACTGCTCGCACAATGTATTTTGAATCAAATTCATTTGCAATTACATGTCATAAAGCTGAGCGGAAATGTCAGAATTGGGGTCACTAGCTGGGGTCGATCGGCGTGATCTGGGCTGCTGCTCGCTCTGAGGAGAGTGTGGAGCACTGATGGATTCGGAGCGGCTTAAGAACTTCCAAGTACGCGCTCGTGTGATTTGCAGTTTAGGGTACACAACCTCCTCAGTCGGGTATGTGACAACACCACCCACTAAACAAAGCTCATAAATCAACGATGGGTGCCCTAGACCACCCGTCGTCGACCCTTTCAAAGTGTGTAAGATGTTGTTGTAAATAACTTTACCAACATCAATTGATAGGCGACATTGAATAGCATAATTGAGGGTAGCCCATTTTTTGTTACTTCACTTAAATTGCTACCGGGAATAAGTTTGCCAGAAATGAAGTGATGCCAAGCCTTACAACCCGAAGTCATACCAGAAGTAGGGAAGTTAAGTACATCAGTCTCTGAACGTTTCCATGTAGTACCAGTTGTGGCCAAGATTCGAATGACCTCATTAGGATCAACACCCTCATCACAAAGTCTAGAGTACTCGTCATTTTCAATATCCTACAAATTATAAAACCTATTGATGGAGGTTCTATCAAACGGTATCCATTTACCTCACACAAACACTCGGAAATCTCGATGTTCCTTCGCATTGGCGTAGAACTCCCTGACAACCGGAATTAGCGCCGCTCGTGGTTGTCGAGCAAAAACTTCCCAATTCCGTCGATCTATCTGCTCTGTCATATAATTGTCAAAACCACGTTCAGGGATACAGGTCTTGTGTACCACCAGGCTATTATATCGTTCAGCGGCCTCGGCACTAATGAATTTGCTCCTGTCAAATGAGCTAGATGAGGAGGCTGCGGCTTTGGATCTCTTTTTAGGCGACATTGGACCTAGAATGGTGCTGTGAAAACTAATAGGAATGGATGAATGCACACTTTGCAACAATGAAATGTTGAAAACAATAAGGGAGATTGGGAAGGGCAAGAATACGTGTAATCAAAAGAATTGTGATGTGGCTGAGGTGAAAAGAGGAAGAAAAAAATAAAATAAAATAAAATCAACAAAGAAAAAAAACTAAATAAGGAAGGAGAAGGGAAGAGGGTACCTTGGGAAGGTTGAGGAGGAGATGAAAATGGGAAAACTTAAGAGTGTTGGGGAAGAAGGTGAGAGGGAGTAGGGTTGGGTAAATTATGTATTGTGAGAAGGGAGAGGACAAGAGGTTATATATATATATATATATATATATATATATAAACATAAATTACATAGTTTATTTTCAGAAGAACCAAGTCAGAACTGTATAATAGATTTAATCATAAATTTATCAAGAAATTTAGAAATAGAATATGAAAAGCAAAATAGTTACTTAGAAATTATAAAAGAAAACACTATAGCTAGAAATCAAGAGATTAAAAATATAAAAGAATCTTTAGATTATATTAAAAATCAAAATTCAAGTATTTTAGAAAAATTGGTTAAATTAGAAAAAATACCATATAAGGTAGATTTAACAAAAATAAAAAGAATTTTAGATTCTAATAAATCTAAAGAGATAGAAATAGGAGCTACATCAAGTGTAGAAAAAGACCTAAAATCATTAACAAATACTTTAGAAAAATTAAGTTTTAGAGACACAGGAAAAGAAAAGGTAACTAAAAAATTACCTAAAGAATATAAATTTCCAAGATGAATAATAATCCTTTCCTAGGAAGATCTAGAACAATAAATGAAGAAGCATCTACATCTAAACATAGTACTTCAAGTATAAGCAGAAATATAATAGAAAGAGTTTTAAATAGACCTGTACAATATAATCAAAACATAGAAGAAATCATAGATCCTCAACAAGATTACCAAAGATTTCAAACTAATGGTTTAAGAATCCTTAACCCAGAAATATTATATAATAGAGGAATCTTTGAAACAAGAACACAATTTTTTAGACATAGTAGAGAAGTATCTGTTCAGTGTATAGGTAATCAAGTAAGAAAATTAAATTTAACATCAGAAGACTCTAAGAGAGAATTAAAAAAGAAAAATTTTAGATTTATGCATTTAGGATTAATAGTTATAGGAATAAAAGGACTAATGAGAAAAAATTTAGGATGTAAGGTTTTAGTTACCATATATGATGAAAGAATTAATAATATAGATAAAAGTATGATTGCAAGTACAGAAGTAGATATGAACAATAATAATGGAATAATTTATTGCAATCCAGATTTTTTATTAACTATTAAAGACTTTTCAGATAAAATTAAAATAGGAATTCAAACAAAAGGATATGAAGAGGTAGAAAGTGGAGACAACTTATTAATTAGTATAGGATTTTTAGAAAGATGTTCAAATAATTCTCAGACAAAATATAAAATTTATATAGATAAAGTAGTAAATTTAATGAGTAGTAAAGGAATTAACATGGTTAAACCTAAAGAATATTCATCAGAACAATTAGCAGGATTAGAATGGGACATGGATAAATTTTTAGAAAACCAAGAAACAATCATAGCACTACAGGAAGCATTAACCTATAAAGATATTCATGGAAGAACTAGTTTAAAATTTTTAGATTATAATCAGGTACGAAGACAGAATGACTTTGAAGAAGAAACTAATCCTGAAGAAGAACAAAATGAACCATTTCAAAATCAAGTTCATCTAGAATTAATAGATGAAGAATATGATAGAATAATTTATCCAAAAGAATTAGGAATGAATTTAGATAATAAATAATTATTAGAATTAGAAGACCAAATGTATCTTAATAAGAAAATTACAAAATCTAAATATTTATATTATGATCAAGAACAGAACATAAGAATAGGAACTATTAAAGAAGATAATGATTCAGATAATTCAGATTTTAGTTATATAAAAGAACTTATGGAAGACTCAAATACATATAGAACTTTTAGTGATACTCCTTTTGATAGAACAGTTAAACATTAAGCAATGATTTATAGTGGAGGATTTCCCCCAAGAGGAGCCTATCTTTTATATAATAATACAGAAGGAAAATACATAGCAAGAAGAAGTGAAAGACCCTTAGAAAAGAAAATAGAATTCCAATCAGATCATAAAGCACAAATCTTAAATATTACAGCACATGACCCACAAACATGGAATAATGTTATAGATTTATGGAAGAATACTATAATAGAACATTATATTAGAAATTTTCAAGAAATGGAAGCTTTAGATATGTATAGATATTTAGAAACATTTTTAGGAGAAAGTGTAAAAG
>NW_019233576.1:28995-40683 GCF_002742605.1 Olea europaea var. sylvestris
TAGAACAGGCGCTGCGAACTGCATTGGCAGCACTTGGGCGTTGCGTTACTGCACCTTTTTTTCATTTTTTTATTATTATGAAAAACTCATCCTTATCACACTCATCCATTTTCACTGTAGAACTCAAATTCTGCAATATGTAACCTTTATGGATTTTCCTACAAAACAAAAGAAAGTGTTAGTACTATAGTGTAGATTATTAAAGGAACAACAAAATCAAAGCAAAAACCAATAATCAAACAACGGGTAGAGCTTATGTTGTTTCCCAAGACGTACTTTTTTTAAGTCATTAGCTGGACATAGTGCCGCAGTTATTCGAGAACAGTTAGATCAAGACTATCTTTAGCGGTGGGAAAATTTTCCACATAATGCTTGATGCGTTGGCCATTTACTTTGAAATTTCCTTTAGTTGGATGGTGTAATTCAACTGTCCTGTAGGGAAACACCTGAGAGACCGTAAAAGGATCGGACCATCTAGACTCCAATTTTCCTCGAAAAAGCTTAAGCCGGGAATTGTATAATATTACTTGATTCCCCACTCGGAAAATTCGTTGCCTGATGTTCTTGTCGTGTCACTGCTTTGTCCTTTCCTTGTAGATGGATGCATTCTCATACGCCTCTCTTCTGAATTCTTCCAACTCATGTAGCTGTAGTACTCTTGTTTCTCCACCCTTTTCGAAGTCCAGGTTTAACTGCTTCAATGCCCAATACGCTCTATGCTCAAACTCCACTGGTAAGTGGCATACTTTCCCAAAGACTAGTCGGTATGAGGATATTCCTATAGGTGTCTTGTAAGCTGTGCGATATGCCCATAAAGCATCGTCCAATTTTTTTGACCAATCCTTGCGAGATGCATTCACAATGACCTCTAAAATTCTTTTCAATCGTCTGTTTGACGTTTCCACCTGTCCACTTATCTAAGGGTGATAAGGAGTGACAATTCGATGTTGTACCCGTTACTTATGCAACACTGCCTGGAATAACCGATTGCGGAAGTGCGTTCCAGCATCACTTATAATGTCCCTAGGTGATCCATAGCGGTTAAATATATGTTTTTTTTATGAAGTCCACCACCACTCTTGCATCATTTGTAGGCAATGCTTTAGCTTCTACCCATTTTGAAACATAGTCCACCGCCACCAGGATGTACCGATTGTTGTAAGATGATGGAAACGGACCCATAAAATCAACCCCCAGACATCAAATATTTCCACTTCCAAAATGTTGTTAAGTGGCATCTCGTGACACGCTGATATGTTATCTGTTTTTTGACACTTATCGCATGACCTACAGAAACTGTGGCATTCCTTGGACAATGTAGGCCAAAAGAAACCACATTGGAGCACCTTTGCTGCTGTTTTAGTGGGGCCAAAGTGCCCTTCATAAGCCGAAGCATGTATTCGTGAAAAGATTGGTTTCATCTCATCCTCAGGCACACATCTCCTAATGATCTGGTCTGCCTCTCCTATATAAATTTGGATCATCCCAGTAATAGAATTTCACTTCATGATTGAGCTTCTTCTTTTGCTGATAGGTGAGATCCGGATCCATATAGCCACTGACTAAGTAATTAACAATGTCTGCATACCACAGAGCTTTTTCTACTTGTAGTAACTGTTCATCTGAGAAGACCTCATTAATATTCACACCATCTGAATCCTACAGTTGCTCTATCCTTGATAAGTGATCTGTTACCTGATTTTCTGTTCCTTTTTTATCACGAATCTCGATGTCAAATTCTTGCAGTAACAGCACCCAGCGAATTAGCCTTAGTTTCGTGTCCTTCTTCTCAAACAAATACTTCAGAGCTGCATGGTCGATATAAACTATCACCTTGGACCCAATCAAGTAAGAACGGAATTTATCAAAAGCAAAAACAACTGCGAACATTTCCTTTTCAATTGTTGTATAGTTGATCTGAGCATCAGTCAATGTTTTGCTAGCGTAGTAGATAACATAAAATACTTTTCCGTTGCGTTGTCCAAGTACTGCCCCCACTGTAAAGTCACTGGCGTCACACATGAGCTCAAAAGGCAATTCCCAATTTGGAGCCACTATCACAGGTGCCGATGTCAATTTTTCTTTCAAAGTGTTAAAGGCTTTCAAACACTTATCAGAAAAATAAAATGGTATATCTTTCTCCAGCAGGTTGCACAACGGTTTTGTAATTTTTGCAAAGTCTTGAATGAATCTTCTGTAAAACCGTGCATGTACCAGAAAACTCCTGATCCCCTTTACTGAATTAGGTAGCTGCAATTTCTCAATCACCTATATTTTGGCTTTGTCCACTTCAATGCCCTGTGCAGAAATTCGATGTCCCAGTACTATTCCTTCTTTTACCATGAAATGACATTTTTCCCAATTAAGCACAGGTTCTTCTCCTCATATCTTTACAATACAAGAGCCAACCGATCCAAGCAATCCTCAAATAAATCTCCAAACACAGAAAAATAGTCTATAAAAATCTCAATGTACTTTTCTACCATGTCAGAAAGATGGCCATCATGCATCGTTGAAAGGTTGTCGGTGCATTGCATAAACCAAAAGGCATTCTTCTAAATGCAAACGTTCCATAAGGGCATGTGAATTTTGTCTTCTCTTGGTCTTCTGGAGCAAGTACTATCTGATTGTACCCTGAATATCCGTCCAGAAAGCAATAATGAGAATGTCCTACCAACCTTTCCAACATCTGATCAATGACTAGCAATGGAAAATGGTCCTTTTTGGTTTCATTATTTAGCTTCCTATAGTCTATACATACTCTCCACCCTGTCACTAACCGTGTTGGTATCAGCTCATTGTTCTCGTTCTTCTCCACTGTGATTTCACCCTTTTTAGGTACAACATGTACAGGACTCACTCACGAACTATCAAATATGGGATAAATTATTCCTACATCCAGTAATTTCAGCACTTCTTTTCGCACGACTTCTTTCAAGGTTAAATTCAATCGGCGTTGTCTTTCCACTAATGCCCTTGACCCATCCTCCATTAAAATCTCATGCATGCAAAGAGTTGGATTGATTACTCTTATATCAGCTATTGTCCATCCAATTGCCATTTTGTGCTGCCTGAGTACCTCCAACAATTTATTCTCCTCTTCCCTTGTCATGTCATTTGCAATGATTACTGGCAATGTTGTAGATTCTCCAAAATATGCATAACGAAGATGGGAAGGTAAGGGCTTTAGTTCAAGAGTGGGTGCCTTTTCCACTGAGGATACCGGAGGAGAAGGGTTGTCACCAAGAGGTTCATACTGCCAATGCCTTCTTCCTATGGGTTGCTCGGCTAAGTTGACAACACATTCAGCTTTTCCTACATTTGTTGCTTCTAATTGCGCAAGTTCTACCTCACAAAGATTTGTGTGATGCTCTATATCAAATGTATCCGCCACAAGCTCTTCAAGAACATCAACTTCGCAGCAAGTGTCGGAAGTCAATGGGTGTTTCATTGCCTTGAACAGGTTGAATATAACTTGCTCATTGTCTACTCGAAGAATCATTTTTCCATCATAAACATCAATTAATGCTCTCCTAGTAGCCAAGAAGGGTCTTCCCAAGATCAGAGGAATATTTGAGTCCTCTTCCATGTCCAAAATGACGAAATCAGCCGAAAAAATAAATTTGTCAACTTTGACGAGCACATCTTCAATATTTCCTTTTGGTCGTTTAATCGATCTGTCGGCCAGTTGCAAAGAGATTGTTGTAGATTTTGCTTCTCCTAATCCAAGAGACCTGTAAACAGAGAGAGGCATTAAATTAACACTGGCACCTAAATCACATAAAGAATGTTCAAAGAAATTAGAACCAATTGTGCAAGGTATAGTGAAACTCCCTCAGTCTTTTGGTTTAGGAGATAGTTTTCTCAATAGTATTATACTGCACTCCTCGTTCAGGCAGACTGTCTCATGTTCTTCTAGCTTCCTTTTGTTAGATAGGATCTTTTTCAAGAATTTTGCATAGCAGGGCATTTGGGCTATTGCGTCTGCAAATGGAATATTGATGTGCAATTTCTTGAAAATCTCCACAAACTTGGCAAACTAATTATCAAACTTCTTTCTTTGTAACCTTTGAGGGAATGGAATTGGTGGCACATAAGCCTTCACGAGGCTGGATGCATTCACTGTAGGTATTTCTTTCCTTTCATTCTCCTTGTCAGTTGGTTGTTCAAACTCTACTTCTATCCCAACCTATTCACCCATTATTTCCTTTTCTTTTCGCTCTGGTCTCTTCACATGTATTTCTGGAAGTTGCACCCCACTCCTGGTAGTAATAGCTTGCACTTGCTCTTTTGGATTGATCATTGTGTTGCCTGGCAATGTCCCTTGTGAGTGTTCTGCAAGCTGTTGAGCTATCTGACCAATTTGTGTTTCCAACTTCTTGATGGATGCTTGCCGATTCTGAAAGTTAGTGTCAATCTGCTGAAACATCTTGTCAGTCTTCTGCATGTATTGGTTGTACATCTCACCCAAACTTAGTTTTTTCTCATGTTGGGCATTATTTGAACCGTTCCCTTGCTGATTATTCGACCATCTGAAATTTGGGTGCTGTCTCCATCCTGGGTTGTACATTTGATCAATGGATTAAAATTTCGAGACCCATTCTGAATGAAATTGACATGTTTGTCAGGATAGCCTATAGATGTACAGTTTTTTGTTAGATGATTAGCCCCGTAGTTCTCGCACGATGGACGAACTGTCACTGCATGTGTTCCTTTCGTTTGTGATTTCACCAATAACTCCACTTGTTTTGTCAATGTTACTATGTGGGCATTGGTAGCTGCTGTGCTGTCTAACTCATACATTCCTCCTGTCTTCGATGGCGCCACTCTTTCTGATGAGAACATTGAATGTGTACTGGCAATCAACTCAAATAATTCCATGGTTTGCTGCACAGATTTTCCTATAATTGATCCTCCAGCTGAGGCTTCGACTTGGGATTTTGACAGTGGTGTAAGTCCAGTGTAGAAGTATTGCACTTGATTACCTATAGTAATTCCATGGTTTTGGCATTTTCACATCATCTCATTAAACCTATTCCATGCTTCGTGATAGCGTTCTCCCTCTTTCTGTTGAAAAGTTTGAATTTCCAATCTGATTTTAGCTACCCTCGCCGGTGGAAAAAATTTGTTACAAGACTTCCTGGTTAGTTCTTCCCATGTAGTAATGCTGGCGTAAGGCTCAGCATCTAACCACTCCAATGCACCATCTCTCAATGTAAATGGGAATAGTCGTATAGCATCTTCATTGACCCCCGGAGAATGAAAATTCTAACAGTTTCTGAGAAATCTAGAAATATGCGTGTTTGGATTCTCATGAGGTAGCCCGTAGAATTGCCGGGTGTTGCTCATCAAGTTACTCCAATATGGCCTGATCTGAAAGTTATTCACCCCAAAATCTGGATACACGATACTGGAGCGTATGGGTGCTGCTATAGGTGTTAGGAACATTGATACTGGCAAATCACCTTCATTTATTTCCCCTCACTGATACTGTTGTTCCGGTGGTGCCACCACTCTTGCGGCCATTTGTCCAATCGACTGAATAGGTACAAGAATTTGTTGATTGTCAGCCATTTGATGTTGCTTTTTTTTTGTTTGTGTTCTTTGCGTCTTCGTCTAATGGTACATTCTATCTCCGAATCAAATGGTTTGAGATGTTCGCCTTTGGCATGGAGTATACAACGAACACAATTTTTCGTAAATAAAATAAAAATAAACAAATCAAATAACAGTTAAAATAAAAATTAATTAAGACTAGAAGAAATAGTCCCCAGCAACGGCGCCAAAAACTTGTCGTAAAATTTTAGTTTCGCAAATGTATGACCCGTACCAAATAATAGTGGACCTAAGAGTCCGGATTGTCGATCCCACAAGGACTATTTTCTAGCACTTAATTCAATTTTTCTTTAACTACTATTTGACTAAAACAAATTAAAAGTTGTAAAATCTGAGTTTTAATCTAAATTCTAGAAAATAAATGGATGTTCACACGATTGGTTGGAGAATCAAATAATGAATGGATGTTAGGGCAGAATAACTTCACCAATTGATCACATTTACATCTCAAATTAAAACTCAATTCTAATGTAGTGCTCGGTCGAATTCTCCTATTGTATTTAATTTACCCCTCTCGAGTTCTCATTAAGCCTATTCAACTAATTAAATTTCATGTCTCTATGCAAATTCAACTTAGTTAAACGAGTTCTATGTCCTAGGAATTCAATTGTGACCACAATAAATGGTATAGGTATCTCTACTCTTTATACCAATGTACTAGATTTTACTACATGGTCTAAATTCTAAATTCATATCTCTATTTGTAAAGAATTCACAAAAATCAGCAAATTATTGGTCAGATAATTTAATGCATTCAACTCATAGCAAAATCAACACATGAAAAAATTAAAAACTAAGAATCTTAATAAGAGAATGTAAAGGATCCCAATTGGTTACATTATTCCCCATAACAATGAATTTAGCTACTCATAATGCAAGAAGAAAAATAGGAAATCGAATTTAGTAGTAACTAGTAAATTAGAATTAAACATTATTCCTCGTGGGATGATAACTTGCAACTCACTTCATTATTACTTGTCAACAATCCCGTACACTTGCAGGTTTCATGTGAACACCAGGTCCGTCTATGTCTGTATTACTTGGATTTGGATGTAGCTTTAGTTTTTCCTGTTAATTTGGGCCTTTAATTAGTTGCTTTTAATTTTGAAATTTGAGATATGCAAGTGTATTTCTACTTGAATTGACTGCGTAACTGGATGGGAGATCAATGGTTAAGTAATAGTTAGATTGTATATATTGAGAACGATGTATTTGACAATATTAATAACGATGAATTATACAATGTTTTTTGAGTATGAAAACTCGTAGGCTACAGTTATAGTAGTATATTAATATATCTTCATTAATGATATGTTATTTTAGAAAAAAATGTATTTCAATTTTTGACCCCACAATGCCAAATGTCTGGGTCCGTCCCTGACCATAGGATCGAAAGAGGGAGACAATGAAGGCTTCTTCAGTAATTTGGGGAAGCATTTTATGGGACTCAAGAAACAATTCAATGTTGGAGAAGTATTGGGATTTGGCCAGATGACGGACTAATAAACTCCTAGGTGGAACAAATTGAGGAGGTTCTGGATGAACGATTATTGAAGGATGTAAACGAGTAGATTTGAAGTGACCATGTCTAGGTCGTACTCATGTCTTTCAAAAACTTCTATAAACTTTTTTTAGTGGGGGACTTTTGTAAATTTTAAGAACTTTTAAGTGACTTCTATGAATTTATTAAGAATTAATAATTTGAATAGCTCAAGACTTATAAAGACTTTTAAAAAGTTTTAATTGGATATACCGTGACTTTTAGAGACTTTTTAAAAGTTTATAGAAGTTTTAATTAAATAAATCAATACTTTCAAAGAGTCACAAAAAGTCTACACTGAATACTTCTAAACTTTTTAAATCTGAAAAAATCATTAAAAGTCCTACTTGAACACATCTCCCTTAATTTGCTTTTGGTTCGAAAAATGGACTAATTATATACTTATTTTAGAGATGGCAAAAAGTCCGTCCAATCCGATACCCATGGAGCACGGCCCGATTACCCACTTAATTGGGTAATCAAGTTGTGTACGGGGCCATAATTTTGCCATGGTGGGTACGGGTAACAATGGCCCTGCCTTGCCCCATTTGAGTTTTTTTTTTAAGAATTTAATGCTTCAAATAGAAAAACTCGATGAAATTTCATTAATTTTAATAGAAGATAGCAACTAAGATTATTTAAGGAATATGATAAATAATAAAAACCTTAGTTTACTAAATATATTAGAATAATTTAACTTTTAAGAATTAATTAAAAAATAAGAGTGTGTTTGATTTGTCATTTTAAGGCAATTTTCAATTTTCAATCTTTGAAAATACTCAAAACGTGATTGGTTTGTTATTTTCAAAAATGCGATTTTGAAAACAAGGAAAACTTTATGATACAAAACTCAAAATGACTTTTTAACGTTTTGAGAACACTCAAAAAGCTTAAAACAAGGAAAACGAGCTTAAAAATTTTTGAAATTAAAATAATTAATAAAATCACACAAAACTTACCTAAATACAAATACCCGTCTCCCTCTTCCTCTCTCTATCTCTCTCTTTCCAAGTTCTTCCGAAATGTTATAAAATTATTTCTAAAGTTTTTAAACCAAACGCGTTTTCTAATTTTTTGTTTTAAGAAATAGTTTTTCAGAATGACAAACCAAACAATTTATGCAATCTTAAAATAATTCCTTAAAATAGAAAAATACAAAATGAATTCAAAACTGAAAACAAAAAATAGAAATGCAAACCAAACGCACCCTTAATAACTATATTATTTTCTCACTTAAATGAATAGGGACAATAAAATGAATTAAGAAATAAACGGGTATGTAAACAGGGCATTTTCCCGCCCTGCTCCACCCCGCCTTGACCCCGTCCCATTTAAGGTAGGCGGGTACAGGACTAGAGAATGCTCGACGGGATGGGGAGCCCGATCCGCCCTAAACTCGCCCCGTTGCCTGCCCTAACTTATTCACACAAACCTAGCTCTCTTTCAAGAAAAATAACCTAATTATGTTTAAAATAGATTTTAACTAATTATAATTATCTACTAACACAATCAAAACGAACAATTTATTAGAATTAATCATATTAGAAAACACACTAGAATCCCGAATTCACTATTGTTAACATACTTTAATCTTCAACTACTGTTTCTAGCTATTTCTCCATACGTATTTAAGATTACATTCAAGTCATTAATAAATAGGAACTTAAAGATGAAAAGAGAGCTACTGAGTTTTGGATGACAACTTTTCCTTTTCATCAGTAAAACGTGCATTGGATCATTATTTTCCTCCTATGATCGACTTATCTATCCATTCAAGGTCTATATGTTATTTCCTTTTACTTTATAAATTAAAAAAAATTACTTATTTTCAACTTCTACCATTAAAGGAATTTATATTTTTAAACTTACCTATTTACTTGTAAGTAAACTTTTTAACCTTAGCCAAACATGCTCAGATTGCACATCTGGCTAAACTTAAAAATTTAACAATATATTTATTTCTAAACATTTCTTTTGAAGGAAGGAGAATGCTATTAATTTAAGGGTAATTAGCACAAAACGTCCCTACCTTTCAAGGTTTTTGTGAAAAATGTCCCTATCTTTCTTTTTTGACAGATTTCACCCTCACTTTTACTTTTTTTGTGCAAAACATCCTTCCGTCAACTCTCCGTTAAAATGTTCCGTGAAATAAAATAAAATGGATATTTTCTTTTCAAAATGCAGGAATAAGATTGTCTAAACCAATTTTTTCTTCAATGTGGCTTCACTCTCTCATTCTTTTCAAATGCTTATAACTAAAAAAGTAAAGTAATATGAAAAATAATTTGTACAAAATTATTTCATTCAATAAATAAGGAAAAATGACACAAAAGACTGTATTTCTAGTTAAAAAGAATCATGGCTACTGTATGCTTGATTGTTAAAAAAATTTTGGAATGATATATGAAGAGGATGAATATGTGGTTAATAAACTTGAGATGACCATCCCCATTTTGTGCTTATGAAGGGTGTAAATAAGGGATAAAGTGAGAAAATCAATTAAAATGTGATTTTATGAATGGACAATACATAAGATGGAGAAGATGATGAAAGATGAATAATTATTCTTCCCATTTTAGCATAAAATCGAATTGGTGATGACAATCCCTATCTTTACATTGTCTTTGGGAAAAACATTCCTACTTTTATATTGTCTTTGCTCAAAACATCCCTACCTTTGTTAAAAATTGTGCAAACCATCCCTAGTTTTGAGCTTGGTTGTTAAGTATTAGTTTTGCTAAGTAGGGATGGCTGGTAGCACTTGAAGCCTACTTCATAGTTGTCATCCATAAAACAATTGACCTTGTTCAAACACCGCTTTAATAACTAATTTGGACCTTCCAGGAATTGCCAAAAAACTTTGGCTCTGATACCAATTTGTTGCGAACCCTGCTAAATATTAAAGACGAGAAATTAAGAGTAATATGAAAAATAATGAATGGTCAGCATAGTAGAATGAAGGGGACGGTCCTAATGTTGTGTTGGCAAAGCCAACTTCTTGGGTTTCAGAACACAATATTTATTTAAAAGAGGATAATTCAATATAGCAAAGAACTAAAATTGTTTTACAAGATTTGATATTTTCAATCTAAATCTAAACTATCATCTCAAATTTCTAATGTATACAATAATGATCTTATTGTTAGTTGAGTCTATGAAGAGCCTACACCTTGTAGAGTATTATTGGAACCCAATTTTGGAGTTCTAGATGAAGTAGAGCACAGACTGCGTAAAATGTGGCACTTTGTTGCCACCCGCCTGGTGCTTCGATGCCAACCCAAGCACCCATTCGCTAGGGCACCGGTTGCCTACCATGCCAAACAGGCATTGGGCTCTAGGTACCCACGCCATTGCCTTCCTAGTGCTCCTAGTGCCTTGGCACCATCCTTGTGTTTCCAAAATACTTCTTCATCAATCCAAAGTCCTTTTTCCTAATCAAACTCGCAATTCATAATGAAATTTGATCCTTTATCTATATGGACTTCCAAACCAAAATTATCTAGACTTCCTACATGAGTCGAACTCCCAAATCACATGAAATTTGAGTCACAACATAAAAGAATCAAGAGAAAAAGAAAAAGATGAAAGTATGTTCGCTTAAAATGATATCTCGACACATTCATTAGTAAATAAATCTATAAGTCGTAATATACATATGGGAAAACCATTTTTAAAAATTTTGAAATTGTAATAAGGAATAGATTTAGAGCGGGATAGATATATAAAAGTGGTGCGGATGTATTGTGTTTGAATTAATAAATTTAGTACTTGTTTGGCCCCCATTAAATTATAACTCACTTTCTCTCTCTTTTTTATCAACCACACATTCTCCAATAAAATAATATTACAAATAAATCCAAATTTTTTTCCTTTTTTTAACCACACTCTCTAAAAAATTACTATTCCAAAATCGAATTCTCATTGTAATGAGAGAATAATGGGTGCCAAACGGGTGCATAATAAGGACAATATTGGAACATAATATAGATGAAAATAATATTTTATTAAAATTTTATGGGAATAAATATAAAATGAGATGAAAATATAACAATGATTAAGGTAAATAACGGCTCCATTGTAATATACACTTAAATTTAAACTTTAAGTGACCAAAGGTATAATGCAAGTTCGTCCTTTCAATTATGCTGTATCATTGGCTTAAGGGTTTTACCAATAGATCCTCCAACTCCGCTCTGATCATTCCACTGGTGTTGGCATCACCAATCTTTTCACGGTAAAATTTATATCCCCTCTCCCGTTACATGCATGTACTCATATTTTTTACTTGCTTAGATGTGTAGAAAATTTGAAAGGTAAACAAAAATTTTAACAAAAGGAGGACATAGTCAAAGGCACATTGAGAAAATTTGTAGTGATATTGGATTTGATTTGGTGATCTCTATTCACCTATTCCTAAAGAAAAGATGCATTTTTGTTGGGGGTCAGGGAAGCTAGTAAATTTTTTGTTGGCTATATATATATATATAGGGCTAAACCAATCAACCTCCCTCCCTTCCCTCCAGACTTCCTAT